>NC_062519.1:32948179-32968179 GCF_022655615.1 Tachysurus fulvidraco
GGTCTTGTGAAGTCCATGCCTCTATGATATTATTATATGAGACAATATTAATTAAGCAGGTGTGTGCCAAAGATGCTAGGAAACCTGCTAACATTAACTTCAGTATTTTATTGTGAAAACCACATACCAGCTACCTTCTAGCCTAGCTAGCTAATGATGGCCTAACTGTGTAATTAGAATGAATGGAAATCAGACTTACACAATATAACTTATAAAACAGTATCTTTCACAAACAGCATATCTAATTCTATTTTGTAGGTACTAACTACATTTGCTAGCATGCTAACAGAGCTAAAGTAAACTATTGTGGTGATTTGGTATATTCAAGATTGCAACTGGCTGATTGAAATGTAACTTCTGAACACTAGTTAACCGAAAGGTGCAGCTTACTGTGTATTTGTGTCTGTGTAGAAATATAAGTTCACCCTAGAAGGCTGACAGTGATGCTGGTATTGATGATGCTCTGTGGAGATCTAAAATAATCACTGCTCTTTTATTCAGTGCATTTCGCTGAAAAACTGAAGCGGTCATGCTGCCTGCTGTTCTCTGGCATGTTAGCAAAGAAAATATCGATTAGCGTGATGGACAGAAGCAGCTGCTCAACATCAATGACCAAAGAGAACTACAGCCCAGCTCTGTGATAAAGATTTTTAAAAAGCTGATAGCTTACAGCATTAGCCATGCTTACAGTCTCGTCCTGCTGCTCCTGGCTCTGTGACGTCCTGAGTCATTACTTTTGCAAGGTTTATCAGGTGCTAGCATGTTCTACTGATGATATGATATGAAATGGGGTGAGATTGTTGTGAAGCATATCACTACACTCACTACACACACACACACACACACACACACACACACACACACACACACACACACACACACACACACCACACACACACACACACACACACACACACACACACACACACACACACACACACACACACACACACACACACACACACACACACGTGCACCCATATTAAAAAAATTACAAATTACACAGCATAAATGTTGTTATGCTTATATTTATCACACACAAGAATGGAGTTAGAGTTGAGTCCTAACTGTAGCAAAACAGTTTTTTTATATATATAAAAAAGTAATAAAAAATATTATTGTTAATAATAATAATAATAATAATAATAATAATAATAATAATAATAATAATAATAATAATAATAATAATTTCTGGCTTCTTATTGCTAGCTTTATGCCCATTCAGCTACTAAAACATATTCTTCCTCTTCTTCTTCTTCTTCTTCTTCTTCTTCTTCTTCTTATTATTATTATTATTATTATTATTATTAAAAACTCATAGCTTTTTTTAATATTTAAGTGAAAATGAATAAGACTAGAAATACCAAAACAGAGGTACTACATTTTTAGTGTGTACTAAATAAATTACTTAAATATATTAAGTATCTTGTTGCACTGTAAAGTTTTGTTGCACAGCTCTGTCTTTATTCACATTTTCTGTCTAATTCTCCATTTCTCTCTGCTCTCAAGGTTGTGAATTTCTATTGGATCTGTTTGCGTGCGTTATTTATCGCAGTGTTTTCACTCTCTGTCTGTTTTTCGGATTTAGGACTGGGCACTGTTGCTGTGTTTAATAAACTTCCTGTCTACACTTCCATGCTCCAAGTCACAACATTACTGTAGATATAAATACACTTTAATTAAACCTGACGTCCTGCATTTAAAACTCATCTTACGGCTTCGTTTCATTTCAGATCCAATGTGCTGGAGCCAAAACTGTGTCTCCATTCCAGCTCCTGTTTACATGATTTTCTGAGGAAATTATTACCACAGCTGTATTTACAAGACAAATATATTTATACTTAATGAGCATATTAGACATGACAGAATTATTCACATAATCTGCTGTAGTTTGGCCTTTCACATGGAGAAAAGTAAAATGAGCCTATTTTCTGTAAAAATGTTACAAGTTTTATATTATTCCATAGAGAGACTGAGAGAATATCAAAAAAGCTATGTACTGTAAGGCATGGACTGTTTATTTCACCATTATCTCATTTTCCTCCCAGGTTTCTTATATCTATAACTTGCCTTCAAACTGACACTGTGTTATCACTTAAAGTTTTTATCAGTTGTGGGTGTGTCCTATCTATTTTCTTTAAGAAAAATAAACAAGAATGTGTTTTTCTTATCAGCTACAGGTACGTAAATCCACACAAATTCCAGAATAAAATGCAGGATATGAACATTTTTTCCCCAACTAATAAAAACACATTTCTTGTGTAAGTCAATATCAGAATCAGTCACCTTATTTTTTATTGCTTATTAGCAGACTTGACTAGATAATAAATTCAAATAGTTAATGCTGGAGAGATAAAGTTATTCAAGCTAACTACATATTTGTATAGCTGGATAGATTATCTTAACTGATGGATGTAGTCTATGTGGTTTGTTACTGGAAGGTAATTAATATCAATATCAAAAGTAAAAGTGTGTGTTTAGTGTGCAGACAGATATGAAGTAGTTTTGTAGTTCACACAGTAATGTTAGCATGGGAGTGGAAAAAAAGTCACTTATCTCTCTCTCTCTCTCTCTCTCTCTCTCTCTCTCTCTCTCTCTCTCTCTCTCTCTCTCTCTCTCTCTCTCTCTCTCTCTCTCTCTCCCACACACACACACACACACACACCCACCCACCCACACACACACACTGCTAACAGTAGCACAGCCTGAAGCTTTTCACTTCATGACGGCTGTTATTATATATATATATATATATATATATATATATATATATATATATATATATATATATATATATATATATATATATATATTTCCACACAAAAGAGAAATGGAAGTCCGTCTATCAACTCCAGACTAGCAGAGGCAACTGTTAGAAGATGGAGCTGACCTTTTATCCAACCAAGGGTGACTCATCTATCTTACGGCCGTTTGTGTGTGTGTGTGTGTGTGTGTGGATAAGAATTACATAGAGTCAGACACGACTCAATCACTTCCTTCACTAATGGTATCTATGAAACTGCCTGACATCTGTATGTGACAATCTCAGGACTCACTGAATGTACCTTCTGAGAAAAAGAAAATTACAAAAAAATATATAGCAATGATATTCCAGGCTATCTGCTAGCTAAATGAACATTGAACTTGGATTATGAGCGAAATCTACCTAATGTATCTCACATATAGCTTATATCACTTAAGGCTATATGTGAGATACATTAGGTAGATTTCGCTCATAATCCTAGTTAAGCAGCTAGATAAACACACATAATTTGCTTCAATAGCATTTTCACTCTAGCATTAGCTATTTATTTGACATTGTTAACTAGCCCAAGCATAATGTTAACTTAAGGATTAAATTATATAATGCTTAGTCTAACATTATGCCCGAAAACTTGGACTAGTTAATAATGTCAAATAAGTAGCTAATGCTAGAGTGATAATGCTATTGAAGCAAATTAAGTGTGTTTATTTTACCTGAACACCTTTGAGATCCGTTAGAACGCTGACTAAATCCTGCCTAAATTTATCTAGATAAAATTCTCAAACTATTGCATAATTAAAGCATTTGCCAGATCTGCTAACTTCGGCTACTGTAAATAGCAACCTGCTAGTGTGTGTGTGTGTGTGTGTGTGTGTGTGTGTGTGTGTGTGTGTGTGTGTGTGTGTGTGTGTGTGTGTGTGTGTGTGTGTGTGTGTGTGTGTTTGTGTGTTTGTGTGTGTGTGTGTGTGTGATTGTGTGTGTGTGTCTGCACATCATTTAGCACCAGAGAGAAGGTGGATAGGTGTTCACAAAGTAATGAATTCCACATACCATAATGTTGTATTTTAATGGCTATCATAAAGCATATCTAATCACGTAACATCTCATTAGGTATGATTATGATATTAATACGCAGTCAGCATGATTTTATGACAGTATAAGTAGCAATAATGCTGTATGTGTGTGTAAAAGTGTATGTAATATTTGTGTGAAGGGTGTGTAAAAGTGTGTCTGGGTGTGTCAGGTATTAAATCAAGAGCAGCTTGGATCCTTCACGCTCCAAGACCTTTGTGAATGTCGAAGCTTCTGGGAATTGAAGCAGAGCCGGAGATAAGTCAGTCCTCCTTCAGTCCTCACTTTCAAGTGTGTGTGTGTGTGTGTGTGTGTGTGTGTGTGTGTGTGTGTGTGTGTGTGTGTGTGTGTGTGTGTGTGTGTGTGTGTGAATGTCCAGCATAGATATTCTTTGGAGATAAACAGAGAACATTTGCTGCTTCACATGAGAAGTTGAGCAGCAGGTTTATGTGGAACAGAACACGATGCATGACAGGGAAGTTTCTGGAAGGCGAGCAGGTTTCAGTTCAGTGAAAAGAGCAAACAATGTGGCAGCAACAAAACTGATAACGACAACAAAATCACGATTTATACTGCAGCTGTCTATGGAAAATTTTCACTGAACAAATACTGGGAAAGCTGAACCCAAATTTTAAGATGTTCTGCTTTTAAAGGTGCGATGTACTGTAAGTCTAACAAAATGTTTTCTCAGATTTTCATCTCAATGTCCTCTGTATAAAGGCATGAAATTATTAGCAACATCCTCATTTATCACTTTATCAATAGATTCAGTATCCTAACAGTGATATTATATTGACCAATTTCCACATTCTCACTAGAAAGTGTTATGTATATCACTATATCTATTGTGCATTGTAAACTCTGATAGTAGTGGAGCTCCAGATTATAAGTTCTTACTGTGTTCATTCACTTCTAATACATTCAAATGCCTTATCATTTCTATGGTAACAAAAAACAAAACAAAACCTGTCTATCTATTATCCAGAAAGTACTGCAAGTCTAAAGGTAATTAAATACTTCATATTTAGCAGATAGGAAATACTGAAAGTATTTGCACTGCTCTTGAAATTGAGCACATAATGCTAGAACACCAACAAGATTTTAAGCTTAAACACAAAACTGTTGCAACAGTTACAATACTGTTATATTTAGTTATATATTTATTTAATACATTAAATAAACATTAGAAACTATTATTATTATTATTCATTCATTCATTCATTCATTCATTTTCTACCGCTTTATCCGAACTTCTCGGGTCACGGGGAGCCTGTGCCTATCTCAGGCGTCATCGGGCATCAAGGCAGGATACACCCTGGACGGAGTGCCAAACCATCGCAGGGCACACACACACTCTCATTCACTCACGCATTCACACACTACGGACAATTTTCCAGAGATGCCAATTAACCTACCATGCATGTCTTTGGACTGGGGGAGGAAACCGGAGTACCCGGAGGAAACCCCCAAGGCACGGGGAGAACATGCAAACTCCGCACACACAAGGCGGAGGCGGGAATCGAACCCCGACCCTGGAGGTGTGAGGCGAACGTGCTACCCACTAAGCCACCGTGCCCCCCTTATTATTATTATTATTATTATTATTATTATTATTATTATTATTATTATTATTATTATTATTATTATTATTATTATTATTATTATTATTATTTGTAAAACATCTGAAACATTTGCAAATGAATTATTCAAATAATAATTCAACCTTTGTGAAAATCGAGAAGGGTATGAGTGTGTTATCATACCTCCACATACTTTTCTCCATATAGTGTACAGTAGTTTGTGTAGTCAATATCTCTTCCTCTAATTTCTACACAAAGATGGAGAACCTGTGGACCAGTGGATATCAACCTACTGATCACAATCTACTGGTCGATTGCTGAGGAATTATTAGTAGCCTGCAACCATCTATGTACTGCCAATAATCACAACACATTCAAAAAATGCAAAGGTACACTATCCACTGTTTGGCTTTCCAATTTTTTTGTGGGTGGCAGGGATGGAACCAAGAAATACATTCATTCTGGCCAATTACAGTGATGAAATTAGGTTACCTTTGCAGTTAACTGTTTGCAGCTGCATCACACCAACCACCACAACAACCAAGGCTGAGCAACAAAAAAGATGAAAATATGAAATTTCCATGGCGACTTGATACACGGTGAAGTCAAGAGGTTTATTTAACATTTGAGAATAGAGTCTCGAGTGTAAGCACTTTGTAACTATCTGTTAGCTGTAAAACCTAGCAGTTTCTTGGTACTGTTTTTTTTCTTCGTCTTATTAACTTCAAGCCAGAGAAGTTAAAAACTAGTGAGGGAACGACTGTTTATAGCTGTTAATTATGTTAATAAGATGAGAAGAGCAAACAATGAGAAATTAGAAAAAGGGAATCACAGTGAGGGATAACACAGAAATCAGAGTAATAGATGACCTTCATGTGAATAGACAGATTGAGAGATAAAAATAACTACAATTCTGAAGCAACTCCAGTTCAAGAAAAGCGAAGTGTTTAAAGTGAAGTGCTTGATTTTTTTTCTGCACTTCTCCATGAGTGGCTTCTTGAGACTCAGGCGATGCTGACCAGACTTTAGATTGACTCTTTCATGTTTAATGTCTCAATGGTGTGTGCATATATGGCTGCTTATAGCACATGCTTTATCAGTGCTTCAAGTGCTTTAATGGGAACCATGTGATTAGCATGTGGTGTGTGTGTGTGCGTGTGTGTGTGTTTTCTCGCACATGTTTCTCATGTTCAGATGAACCCTGCATCCTTCAAGTATTCCTTTTGACAGCAATGTGCTTCTTTCAGGAAAATGTAAGGTGCATTCAGCCTGTCCGTGTCTTTACTTATTATTAATATTAATAATCGTCAGTGAAAGGCCAAATCCCAGCATGCCTTGCCTGCATGTTAAAAGTGCATCCATGCAGCTGAGGTGTTTTAGACCCACTTTTCCCCTCTTTCCATTATCATTATCGTGAAGAGCCCTAAAAATTCCAGCCAATTATCTGCTTCACTGCTTTTTTATTTTCATTTCCATTAAAGATGAATTCACATGTGGCTAAGGCGTTATTTGAAACTCTTGACCTAAAACAGTGCGGCTGGATCATTTCTTTAAAGTTAATCTGTGTATGATTGAGTTTCGCTACACCTCATCAACAAAAATAAAAAGGATGTGAGAGAGGGAGGCAGACTGCAGGTATTAGAAAAATACTGTCTATCTGTTATCCAAGTCTAAAGATATTTAAATACTCCAAATTTAGCAGATAGAAAATGCTGAAAGTATTGGCACTCCTCTTGAAATTAAGCTTATAATGCTAGAACACCAACATGAAGATAGAATTTAAGGTAAAACACTGCAGTGCTGCAACAGTTATAACACTTTATTTGACTATTATATTTACTTATATATTTACTTAATACATTCTATTATTAGAAACTATTATTATTATTATTATTATTATTATTATTATTATTATTATTATTATTATTATTATTATTATTATTATCTCTATAACATTTGAAACATTTGCAAATGAATTATTCAAATAATAATCACACTCTTCCTGTAACATCAATATCTCTTTCTCTAATTTCTACACAAAGATGGAGAACCTGTGGACCAGTGGATATCAAACTACGATCACAATCTACTGGTCGATTGCTGAGGAATTATTAGTAGCCTGCAACCGTCTATGCACTGCCAATAATCACAACACATTCAAAAAATGCAAAGGTACACTATCCACTGTTTGGCTAAATTTGGATAATGCTACACATTTAATTGCCAATTTTTTGTAGGTGGCAGGGATGGAACCAAGAAATACATTCATTCTGGCCAATTACTGTAATTAAATTAGGTTAACCTTTGCAGTTAACTGTATCATCACACCAACCTGTTATTATTCTACATAGCTAGCTAATGTTAACATCATGAATGTACCCTCAGTGAGTGAACTCTGTTCAGAAAAACAAGGCTGAACAAAAAAAGATGAAAATCTGAAATCTCCATGCCGAGTGGAACTTCATTGCTTTTATAGTAGTGAAAGAAAAGATCGTTTGCTGTCTGATATATCACCAGGCTGTACAAAAAAGATGTATAAAAAGCCCATTTGGAAGACCATCACTCCATTTACCTTTTCAAATCCAAGGACTCACTCCCTCTAAAACAGATATAAGGAAAAATAATTCAAGAATTAGTTTAAAAGCACTGCAATCACATTTCATAAAACTCACCGAGAAAGCTAAGGCTGTTACTGAGAATCTATTCTGTGTTAGCCATCTCAACCACAAGCAGCCCCTTCAGTGACGGGGAGTTTTTAAAATATGCAATGACTATCACCACTTAGATACTATTCACAGACTTAAACCAAAGCAGAAGACCTAAAAACAAACAATGAAATGTGTTGCTTGGTCGAACGCTGGTAATGAGAAGAGTGGAATGGTTATCTGATGATATTTCTGATCAGCTTCTCAAGGGTTTTGAATGCTTTTTCATAAATGTCAATCATCAAGTCTAAGTAGCACACGTCTGACATCTGAACTACTGCATTAAGCTGCCATTCGCAACCTATATTAAACTCTAAATTACATGGCACTGACTGCATTTCTGTGTTTCTATAAATTGACTTTGTGTCAGTAAAGTAAAACTGCATTACACTTGCCAGGCTTTTTGTTTATGGAAGTATTTTCTGCCTTTCCAATCTAAATCCTTCATCATTCTGTTCCAATAAACCATGCAGTTTGGGGTGGAGACAATATCCTGTTGAAATAAAGAATGAATCATTTGATTAACATTAATTACTCCACGGGGAAACACAGTTACCCAACTGAATTATTAAATAAAACAGAAACAGAAGGAGTGTTCAGCACATTTGTTTAAGCTGTATAAGGCAAGGTAAGGTAAAATGCGATGTCACTTTCGTATACAAACATTCGCCATAGAGTACTCCAGTCCCCAACAATGACTGACAGGTTTTTGTGTAAGGCATCAGCAATGCAAATGTGAAGTGTATTCAATTAGAATTCTGGCCGTCTCTATACAAAACACAGAGGAAGTGAGGTAGTAGAAGGAGTATTTGCTATTCCTAGTTTGAGTCATAACTTGTAAGAGATGGGAAATGCATCAGCAAATAGACTGTAATTTGGCAGACATTAATTCACAATTTGCTTTTTTGTTTGATTGACACAATATATGGGTGTACAAATAAACAAATGCAAGTATGGATACAAATTAATCAGCTTTTATTCTCCAAGTGTGCACACACAAGGAATTTGTTGTGGTTACAGGAGCGCTACTGAACAAAAATATAAATAATTAACAAAGGTGCAGTTGAGATCTTTACAGATGTGACTAATAAGTACTGTATATTACAATTGTTTATACTGTACATTTTATAAGGATAATATAACAATTTTGGAAATACATTCAAATGTATTTCTTTTGGCAAAATTATTGTGGCAAATCTGTTCTTTTCGTCTTGTTTAAATTGTTTATTTTTTGTCCTCCATTATGGTCTTGTGCTGGAAAAGTGTGAAGACCACTGCTTTTGAGGATCTAACTCCATGCAACATTCCCCTTTACATTTATGGGTGTGCACAAGCACGAATGCAAAGTTTTGTTTCCTATACCAGTTTTTTGTTGAGTAAGAAGGATATTTGAAATCATAACAAACAGTCATGATATGACTACTTGGCAGCAGGAATCAGGTTTTTGGGTTAAACTATTCCATTATTTAGTATAAGTAATTATAATAAGCCAGAAAAACAGATCAAATCTCAAATCATCACTAATCCACATCCACATTGGAGGTAAAGCGGAAACTATGCTTTTGGTACTTGATCCTGATATTGATACAGAATGAATAACTTACTGAGTATCAGTCAGTCTGGGACATCACCGAACGTTTTATTTAGCTCTGTTTATGTTGGCTGCTGCAATGTTCTACTAGCAATGAACTCCTCATGCTTAATGTTTAAACAGTGTGTTTCATAAAGAGAGTGAGGATGGCTGGCCTGTAGTATCAGTGAACATCAGCATTAAAAAACAGCACAGGGTGTGAATTTCACAGCTCGTTTTTAGCAGTTTTGGATTTCCAGAAACCATGTTCAAGGTAATGCTGTATCTTTAACTAGGGTTACAAGGTTTCAGCAAAATTTCCAGCCCAACTATAGCTCGAGAAACACAGAAAACAGGCATACCTGAAACTAGCCCCAAATATGTGGCATTGGAAAACACAGATGTTTCTTCTCAGCCTTTGAATGGGAAACAAGTGAGCAAAACTCAGTGGGTGGAGTGTGAGGGAAATGGTGTGTGAGTGTCAGTGTATCTCAGTGTTCACAGAACTGCAGTCTCTCTCTCTCTCTCTCTCTCTCTCTCTCTCTCTCTCTCTCTCTCTCTCTCTCTCTCTCTCTCTCTTTCTTTCTTTCTCTCTTTCTCTCTCCCTCTAATGTACCAACTCAAGAAAACATTGACCTTACTAGTATAATATTCGCCTGGTTCTTATCGTATCTCTTGTTCAGACAACACTCTGTTTTATTTGATGAATTTAACTCCTCTCTCATTGTGCTCCTCAAGGCTCACTTCTTGGCCCACAGTTGTTTATATCATGCATTCTCTCCAATGGCAGTACCATCAGACATGATCTTAAGTTTCATTGTCATGCTAACGATGCACAAATTTGCATACATACTCACCTGTCACATAAACATTGTACAATTTGCTAGCCTTCTCCGTCCATACTCACAAGCGCATATTATGAGCTCTTCAGACACTCACCTGCTCACTGTCCCACCCTCTCGGCTCCGAACAACAGGAGATAGGGCTTTCAGTGTCGCCGTCTCAGAGCTGTGAACAATTGTCCTCTCTATCTGCATGCTCCGTCACAGCCTTTCCCTGATTTAAAATAGACCTTAAAGCCCATCATTTCCACACTGCTTTTCCACCTACCGTCACATTCAGTGTGCAACTTTTATTGTGCACACTACATTTTAGTTTGCTATCTTTTATGAGAAAAATCATGTGTATTTAATATTCATTTATATTTAGTATTAATTTATCATTTTTAATATTGTTTGTTATTTTTTCAATTGTTTTCTCTTTTACTGTTTTCTACTTTACTTATAAGTGACCGTGCTATCCTACTTATCCCCGATACCTGTATCTTATCCATTCTGGATAACTTAGAATACATGTTGCTTTGTTCCCACTTGCAGGTTTAAGTTAGCTTCTTTACCTAACTGAATCAGTATTATTCTGTTCATCTGCTTTCGCACCATGAAGTTTTTACTCCCACTTTTTTTTAGCCAGAGGACAAAAACCAGACATGTTTCCTGACCCTCCCTCTCCATTTGCCTCTTACCTCCTTAACCAGTGCTTCTTAAACTTCCAGACCTCCTCATAAAACCTGAGAAGCAGAGGAATGAGCTCGAACACACGGCCTTTCTCCATCAGCGACTTTTATTATCACTGCTTGTGAGAGAACACACACTCACACACACACACACACACACACACACACACACACACACACACACACACACACACACACACACACACACACACACTGTAACCCACTCAGTTCAGGAGGATTTAGTGTAGCGTATTTGAATAGAGCCGTATAACGTCTACTTACATCCCATAATTCACTTTAATGTCAGACGGAGTGGTCCAGCTCAAAATAACCTGTTTTACATTTTTACCAAAAAGTGCAGTGATGTAATGAATTATTTCTTATATCTTAATTCAAGATTTATGCACTGGGTTAATTTGCTTTCATTTATTTGTGTATTTGTTTGCCTATTAAACTACGCATAGTCAAATAAATATCAGATTTGCATTTAAAAAAGGGAAATGTTATTTAACAAAAAGTTTCAAGCAGCATGTTCAGTTCATATAATAATAATAATAATAATAAGAAGAAGAAGTAGAAGAAGAAGAAAAAGAAGAAGGAAAAGAAGGAGAAGAAGAAGTAGTTCTGTATTTATTAATTTATTTCTTTTTTTGACAGATATTTTAAATATTAAGAATGACCAGTATTTCTCACAGCATGGAAAATTGGCTCTGTTTTTCTCATATCTGGTTTTATTTCTAATAACTGAGATGTAGATCAAATATTAGATATTTTAAAGTCATATTTTATGCCAGATGTCCCACTGGGAATGATATATTGTTAAGTAGTGTGCACTACAGCAGGGTTAAACGTCCAGATCTGCTCATAATTTTTTTTCTAAAAGGCCAGAGTAAAGGAATCAGCTCTACAACACACCTTTTCTGCATCACAGGTTTTTATTATCGATGTCTGAGAGCACACACTCACACATACACTCACACATACACACACACACACACACACACACACACACACACACACACACACACACACACACACACACACACACACACACACATATACACACCATCCGCCAGCTATTATTTCATTTTTACTCAAACTCCTGCCAGGTCTGGGAGCTGTAACACATATAAACAGGGTAATAGAACGCCTCCTGACGCACTGTAACTCATTTTAAACGTTACTGAAGTCAAAAACACTCAAAATGTGATGTTTAAAACATCTATTCCTCTAGAATTTGAAAACTCTGATTATATACATCGGTATTAAGGTCAGATTCAGGGCTGGGGTTTTATAGGTTCTTTCATGTGAAGCACTCTGGTCTAGGTTTCCCTCTAGAACATGTAGAGCTCAGAGAAATTGAACAAGCTACTGAACCAGGTTATTTTTTTAATCATCCTAAAGAACTTAAAGCTTTATTAGCTAATGACAGGATTCTATATAGGACCGATATAGCTACTCTTACAGAGACAGGGATTCTAACGTAACACTTTATAAACCTATAGCAAATATTAGTGCCGAACAAAGTTGTGATTGTTAAAGTATGACTTTGATACATATTCTTGAATATTTGTTGACCCTCTGTGTTTGCTACAGTGTTTAACATCACCTAAAACCAATATTAGCTCAGGCACTTTACATAGTTTAGATAAATGATGTGTGGGTTCTGATCTCTTCATGGCTGCAAGTAATTGGCTGGTGCTATTTAATGACGTCATCTTGTTATTCCTCAACAGAGCATTCAACAGCTGAGAAAAAACAGCCATGTCAGTCGTCCTCTTTGCTGGAATGGATTCTACAGTGACTGAAAAGAGCCAATGAATGAAAGAAAAGGGCTGTGTTCCAATAACACTTCCTCTCACTCTCCCAGGAGCAAGTCCCCTTGGTTTCTCTTTCCAGGTTATTCCATTACTTTATGAGGTTTAGTGTGTTAGATTGATGTTAAGGGCTTTTTACATACCCAGTGACTTTTAAGAAATACTTTTTAATACTCACAGTTTCCTGATGTGCTGTGAGTGTGGTGCTGTTATAAATGCTTTTGTTTCCCAACCAAACTAAAAATCCCCAGTATTACAATCGTATACTGCATTATACCCTACACTAAACACCCACAACCACCCTGTATACACCATTATACAATACTGTATACATCACACACTGCAGTCCATACACTACACACTGCATTATGCAATACTGTATACATCACAGACTGCACTCTTCATGCTGTAAACCATAGTATACATCACAGATTGCATCCCATACACTATACAATACAGTATACATCACATGCTTCACACATATCACACGTCACATTTATGCTATACACAACAGTATACACCATGCACTGCACTCCATACACTATACCTTACACTATACACTACATACTGCCTGCTAACCACGCTCCGGTGCAGTGTCCATACTTTAAGGGACATTCACTGAGTGAATTTAGAGGCCATGGCACTAAAACCCTCTGCTTAATGTAACACACTTTAGCACAAAGTTTAATGGGCTTTTCTTCAGAGTGTCTGATGACAGAAGTTCTTTATCTCATGGTCAGTGAGGGAAATTAAACACAGCTGATCGATACGGTGTTGGGCTGAATACGCGTAAATTACTCTCTAATACTTTATATTTCAAAGCCTTTAGAGATTTAGAAGCCTTGGTAAAGGTATGTGTGTGCATAAAGCTGTGTGTGTGGCTCTAATGAATCGAGGGACGGTGTAATTGTCTCTGGGATCTTCATCAAATATGGATAGAGCTGAGGAGCAAAATGTTCATTACACACACTCACACACACACACACACACACACACACCATCGATCTGGTCAGAACCACGACATTAAATCAATCTGCAACAGTTCCTAATAAAGCTGTGGTTCTCTCCTCCTTCACTACATCTCTCTAAACCACACCACCTCCATGTCTCTCTGTCTCTCTCTCTGTGAGTTACTGTCTCTGTCTCTTTCTCTCTCTGCCACTCAGTCTCTCTGTCTGTCTTACACTATTTCTATTTCTCTCTCACATTCTTTTTTATCTCTCTTTTTTCTATCTCTTTCTATCTATCTCACTATCTGTCTTGCTCTCTCTCTCTCTCTGTCTCTCTCACAGTCTCTCATTATACATTTCTTCACTACTGTCTTCTTCTTTCTCTTGTGGGTGTGCAGCGGGTGGGGTGGTATGGGTTGGGTGGGGTGGTATAATTACTCATAATGCACTATGACAGTGTAGTCCATGGTATGTCATTAAGTCATCTTTAATTAACGGGCCTTCCCATAATTCCTCATTAGTGGTGTGAAGCTCATCACTGCTGTTCTCTGACTGGACGTTAAATTCACTTTGCTCTCATATCAATATGTTGATTTATGATTTTTTTTTTCACTAACGTCACTGACCTTCACATGATCCGGAACTGAAAGGAACCAAGTATGCTGGATTTCCTCTGAAGAAATGAGATGTGAGGCATCAAAGGACGAGTGACGATCTTTGATCAACTTTTTCTCTCATCTTTCTATAAATAATTTACTAGTTGGAGTCACAGTGTGGAGGAAAAAGCAGCACATACACTATCTCACTTATGTTTGCTTTTTTATACTTAATAATAATAATAATAATCATCATCATCATCATCGTTGAATTGATAATTTAGCTCAGTTTTAAATATTTAAGCCATTTATTGTAACAATTAAATGTTTTCACTCCTTCCAGGTGCAGATTGAATAAATAAACTGAGGGCCAATCTTAACAAACAAACAAACAAACAAGCAAACATATACAACCCTTATTTATGGGTGGAGCTAAACATTAGCTTAGTTTGAGAAAGCCTAGCTTTTGACTAGCTTTTTTTTACCGGCTAAACTGATAGTGAAAAGTCTAGATCCATTAAAAAAATAATAATTAGGTAAGTCATTTAAATGTTAGCTTACTATCTCAATTAATAATTACATAATAATTGTTATATATTTTACGTGTTTGTTAGAAACAAAACTAAAATAAGCTAAAAAACAAAAATGATGTCACTGCATAAAAAACTGGACTGCATCAAAAAATCGAAACTAATTTGTCCTTTTTATTACAAATCAATTATCATTTAAGGCTCTTAATAGATTATCAATAGCCAGTTACTGCCTGTGTGTGTGTGTGTGTGTGTGTGTGTGTGTGTGTGTGTGTGTGTGTGTGTGTGTGTGTGTGTGTGTGTGTGTGTGTGTCTGTGCATCAATATTGAATGTGCTTTGGGAATCACACACACTGTACATTGTAGCAATGTGTAAAGAGTTCCATCATGCTGGAGGCATTTTTTATATTTTAACCCAAATGTAAGTGTGTGTCTGTGTGTAAGGAAGATTTCCATATCTTCAGCCTAAACGGATGGTTGGCTTTGAGCCTGCAGCAGGAGGAATGGAGTGGAGTGTTCAGAGTCGGTGTTCAGTCTAAGCGGCGCGCCGGGATTAAACAAGCGACGGATAAAAAATGTGTGTGTGCGTGTGTGCGTGTGTGTGTGTGTGTGTGTGTGTGTGTGTTTCTTTCTAACAGTGCTGATGGATTGGAATTAAACAGTGTGATGTTTGAAATAAAGCAGAAAGTGAACAGGGAGAAAAAAAATGAAGGAGGAAAATGATGAACTGGAGGAGAATCTGGCAGAAGATGAAGGATGAGCTGTGGACTGAGCATTTGTGCAGAATTTTTTTTTTTTTGGACTTTTGATGTATATCGATTTTAGGTATTTATCATTTAGTCACTGACATGGCAGCAAAAGAACTGAGTAAAGAAAAATAGATTCACAATTGCATGTAGAAACTATCTTCCTAGGTACATGGGTGGATTATATGGCTGAATGTTCAGCTTCATCATAAAGTGATCATTATGTGCTACATTATTGACAAGCACATCCAAAGCTGGAACTTCTAGCTACATCCCAGGCTGCCTTACTAACATAATTTCTATATAAAATTACTTGCAATATTATGACTTCCAATTATTAGCTAAACTATTAGCTAAATTAGTAGCAACAATATTACCTTAATTATGAGCTAAATGACTCTTATAACTAAACAAATTATTACCATATTAGCTAACTTCCTAACTTACTTAACCACATTACTAACTTAGTTCCTAGCAAAACTACTAGCCAAGGGTTTATTACAAACTAAATTACTACTTTATAGCTAGCTGTTAGCTAAACTACTAGCAACACATTTACCATAAATTCCTAGCTTAATTTTAGCTAAAACATCATGTTAAACTAAACATGAAATGCTAACATGACGACAATGTTATACTAGAGTATATAGAGAGAGATAGAGAGAGAGAAATTTGACAAAAAAACTGAAGAAAACATTTAAAATTCTTAATTATTTTTCATTATAATTGAATATTTAATCAGCTTACTCATAAATGTAAGAAGACACAGCTTTGTCAGGTTGAACTAGCAACAGCTAAGTTGAACATGAGGTTTAGCAATCATCTGTAGCAATCACTTTGTTCTTGTAAAATTCTGTTGTGAGGACTACTGAACGGAAGGTCATGAGTTTGAATCCCAGGTCCACCAAAATGCCACTGCTGGGCCCCTGAGTAAGGTCTTTAACCCTCAACTGCTCAGTTGTATAAATTGCAATAAAGTTGTAAGTCACTCTGGATAAGGGTGAGCTCAGCTGTTCATTTACATAATTTGAAAATTAGTACATGCTTATTGTGAAACTAATTATAACTACTACTACTACTACTACTACTACTACTACTCCTACTACTACTACTATTATTATTATTATTATTATTATTATTATTATTATTATTATTATTATTATTATTACTACAGTTTTGTGTTTTCAATTTCATGCTGACTAAAGTTAGAAAGAAAACAATCTAAATCTAAAAAGTTTGGAGTAAAAGAAGTCACATGATTTAATGGTGTGTCCTGATTGGTCAGATGAAACAATACAGACACTAGATGGCGATCCTGACCAGAGTTTTACTCATACAAAGCTCTTTGCATTAAAAACAAAAATAATAAATAATTTTTTAAAAATAAATTTTCAAATGAAATCAGATGTATATTTTATATTTGTAAGACATAAATGTTAACACATTCATAATACAAGGGTAAACCCCTACTTTTACACCTTTCCTTTCAGTAACTGAACTTTTATCTAACTTTAGTACACTTTTTTACAAGTGAATATTAAACATTTATTGGCTGTAATATAAAATGTCCTTTTCTCATATTTTTTAAACTGACATTTATTTATTAAATATATTAATTAACTACTCTTACTCTATATAGGGATGTGGAAGCCTAGTGGTTAAGGTGTTGGGCTACCATTCGGAAGGTTGTGAGTTCGATTCCTACATCCATCAAGCTGCCACTGCTGGGCCCCGAGCAAGGCTTCAATTGCTCAGTTGTATATATATATATATATATATATATATATATATATATATATATATATATATATATATATATATATATAAGAAATGAAATAAAATGTAAGTTGCTCTGGTTAAGGGCATCTGCTAAATACTGTAAATGTAAATGTACTCTCTCTATTACATTAAAGTGTTTCTGAATTTTCGGATAATCAAATTTACTCTAATAATATTCACCAGAGTGTGTTTGTGTGTGTGTGTGTGTGTGTGTGTGTGTGTGTGTGTGTGTGTGTGTGTGTGTGTGTGTGTGTGTGTGTGTGTGTGTGTGTGTGTGTTTTGATTATTATTGTTATCTCAGTAGCGACTCACTGAAAAGTCACTGCTCTGGTTTGACTAAAACAAACACACACACACACACACACACACACACACACACACACACACACACACACACACACACACACACACACACACACACACACACACACACAAACACACAAACACTCTGTATGACTGATGAATGAATACTCAGTAAAGACAAGCAAGAAAAACAAAAATGATCACACTATGAGATGTAGAGCAGAGACTAATCAAAAACATGTAAATATGAAGAAGATGAAGAAGAAGAGAAACCAGATTCAAACTTCTCAGTTATTTCTCTAATAATCTAGTTGCAGTATGAGTGAACAGAGTATCAGCTCAGATGTGCAGTGTGTGAAGTTTACACATACACTGGAGCTATGAAGAAAAGAAAGAAAGAAGATTGTAAGACAATAACAGTAAAAAGAAGAGAAAAGAAAGAAAGAAAGAAAGAAAGAAAGAAAGAAAGAAAGAAAGAAAGAAAGAAAAGAGACGAAATAAGAAAAGAGAAAAAAGAAGAAAAAGAGAAAAATAACGGACAATGATAACAACAAAAAAGTAGAGAAAGAAGAAAAAATAAGTGTGTGTTGATTAGTGCAACGTGTTTAATGTGACAGTGAGTAATTTTGTAAGATTTTCCATGTAACCCAGCCAAAGTGCGGAGTTCGTTTCTATGGTAATGTCACTGACTCCAGTCAACATCAGTACATAATAAAACACAAGCATTCATGTTTCTTTTCTTTTTGGAATTCTTCTGTGATGTGTTTAAGTGCACCGAGTGGAGACTTTCTGCTGGACATGTAACAACTCGTCCTGTCCTTCAGAGACAGAGGAGTGATGAATGTCTTGGGTTTAATCTCTGAGACATGCAAAGAAACAATACATCATTCACACACACACCACACACACACATGCACGTATATGTCTGATTGACAGTTTTTAATTCACCTGCTCGCTGACACACGCTCTGCAGCTGCTGGTATTTTACTTATTTATTTATGTCTGATATTTTACATAAAAATATATTTTATTTTATGCTTAATTTCTCTAAAACTGAGATGCAAATCTAACACAGAAAACCCAGAAGAGACAAAAACTGTGAAAAAAAAATGTTCAGTTAGAGTTAAGAAGAGTTATTCTTTTTCTTTTTTTTTCTTTTCTATTCATCCATCCAGGTTTTAATGTATTTTACAGTCTTCATGTGGTGCTGAATCATACCTACCTCATCAATTTAATGTACACAAAATATATATAATATTTAATATGTATCAGCACACATGTGAAAGTAACGTTTATGAATTACAAGTCCAAGAGTCAGGAGAACAATAGGGAGTCTAAATCAGAACCTGATGAATCACCAAGTTTGCATCAGAAATTGTGTACTGTGACAATATATGATTCAGAACCTAATGCATGTAATTCAGCACCTAATGCATACTATACAGTACTTACTGCAGACCATTTAGTACCTACTGCATATGATTCACTACATACTACATATAACACAGTAAATATTGCAAATGATTGCGTACCTACTGCATATGACTTACTACATACTACATATAACACAGTACCTACTGCAAATGATTCAGTACCTACTTCATTTGACTCACTGAATACTGCATTAAATACAATACCTACTGCAAATGATTCAGTACCTACTTCATTTGACTCACTACATACTGCATATAATGCAGTACCTACTGCAATATATTCAGTACCTACTGCATACCATTTAGTACCTTTTGCATACTATACAGTACTACTAGATACCATTCAGTACCTACTGCAAATGATTCAGGAACTACTGCATGTGACTCATTATATACTGCATACCATTTAGTACCTATTGCATACTATATAGTACCCACTGCATACCACTGAGTACCTATTGCATATGATTCAGTACCTACTGCATATGACTCACTACATGCTACATATAATAAAGTACCTACTGCAAATGATTCAGTACCTACTGCATATGACTCACAACATACTGTATATAATGCAATAACTGCTGCAAATGATTCAATACCTACTGCATATGATTCAGTACCTACTGCATACCATTCAGTA
>NC_062519.1:32973179-33015679 GCF_022655615.1 Tachysurus fulvidraco
TATTATGAAAGAAACAGCAGAGAAAATGTACTGCAAATCTCTGTCAAATTTATAATATCACACTCACACACACACACACACACACACACACACACACACACACACACACACACACACACACACACACACACACACACACAAACACACACACACACTGCATGGTCAAGTTGCCAGGAGGAAATCGTTACCGTGCCCATGCCACAAAAAGGCCCGCTTTCAATACACCAGGAGGTGTATTGAGCCACTTTGAGGGAGATCTCAAACCTGAGAGAATTAAGGACCTCATGCACAAATATTACAAAAGTATGCATGCCATCATTGATGCTAAAGGGGGCAATACACCCCCTTAAAAGTATGCATTTAAACAGGGATTATTTCCTTATTTTCATTTTTGTTAGGTTTTGTTTGCTGATTGTGCCATTCAGTTATGCCTTACATACAACTCCTTCACTGTATGGTACGGGGGCTTCATTGTGTGTGAACATAAAGCCCTGCAAAGGGTGGTGAAAATCACCCAACGCCTTACTTGCACCCAACTACCTACCATTGAGCTTCTTCACCACAGCAGATGTGTGAACTCTGCACATTTAATGTACAGTATGTATGAATACAAATGTGTACATACAATGTACATATTGTATTTTTTATACTCCTCATTCTCTACACATATTGTGCCTTACATAGATCTGCACTATTTTATTTATGTGTATCTATATACAGTACAGACCAGAAGTTTGGACACACCTACCAAAAGTTTGGACACACCACCTTTTCAACAGGACAATGACCCCAAACACACCTCCAGGCTGTGTAAGGGCTATTTGCCCATGAAGGAAAGTGATGGGGTGCTGCGCCAGATGACCTGGCCAATCGAGATGGTTTGGGGTGAGCTGGACCGCAGAGTGAAGGCAAAAGGGCCAACAAGTGCTAAGCATCTCTGGGAACTCCTTCAAGACTGTTGTAAGACCATTTCCGGTGACTACCTCTTGAAGCTCATCAAGAGAATGCCAAAAGTGTGCAAAGCAGTAATCTTTAAAGAACCTAGAATATGACATATTTTCAGTTGTTTCACACTTTTTTGTTATGTACGTATATAATTCCACGTGTGTTAATTTATAGTTTTGATGCCTTCAGTGTGAATCTACAATTTTGAATGAGAAGGTGTGTTCAAACTTTTGGTCTGTACCTTACTGTACATTCTGCCTAATATTTCACTCACATATATAGTGATTTATTGGACTCGTTTATTCAGCTTGCACGTTTTTTCAATGTCAGGAGCTTAGAACCATTTACTTGACATTTACTTTTCAACATGTTCACACATCTCTGCATTGCTATAGTCTTTATATTTATTCACTGTAGACATGTGTACATATATACCTATACAGTATATATTACATGCTGTAAATATGCTTACATATCTATCTATCTATCTATCTATCTATCTATCTATCTATCTATCTATCTATCTATCTATCTATCTATCTATCTATCTATCTATCTATCTATCTATCTATCTATCTATCTATGTACATGATGTACATATGCTACATATTTATCTGCACTTGTCTATTTGCACAATTGCTACTATTTGCACTTCAGGTCGATGCCAAACTGCATTTCATTGCTGTGTACCGGTACTATGTAATGACAATAAAGTTCTATCTATCTATCTATCTATCTATCTATCTATCTATCTATCTATCTATCTATCTATCTATCTATCTATCTATCTATCTATCTATCTATCTATCTATCTATCTATCTATCTATCTATCTATCTATCTATCTATCTACTGTATCTATCCAGCCTGAGTTCCTAAACCTTTTTCCTTTCTTTCTAATCATTTATCTTAATTTAATCTCCTCCTTCTTCTCTGTGTATTAAAGTGTGTATTCAGTTCAAGTCCTCACAAGATTTAGAGTTTTCTGGCAGAACCTCGGCTGGCACGATGAAGCCATTTCACATGGAGCGTCACTCTGCTGCTGCTCTGAGAAAAAAAACAACAACAATAATTTATTCTGTGTTATAAAGTTCAACAGTTAAAAGTTTTAAAGGTGTATGAGACAAAGCTACGAGGACAACATGGGAGACATAAAGCGAAAAGTTTTACTCACTGTTTAACTAACCGTTCTTCAGGTGCATGAATAATTAAGCGAATCTTCACACTTCACACTGTAGCTGCATCCACTTAAATTATGCACTTACCCTATGCACCATGTACTCTATTGTCTAGTGGATGAATAGTGTTCTAATAACAGATGTTATTGTTAAGAAGATGTCCACCAGTGTGTTGTTTGATATCTCGAAATTTTTTAACGAAGTGTCTAATGTTCCACACACTGTTTGTTTTTGTTTTTGAATAAGTGAATCGTCCGGTTTCTTGAAGTGCAATTCTTCTTATTAGTATTTTCAGCATATTCATGCTATTTATCCTACACAAAGGTGCAGAACAGTGCATACGTATGCGATTTGGGACGCTGCTCTTGTTTAGCTCTCTTGTGTGTTCTCCTCTTCAGTGTGCTTCTTCATGGAGGTCTGAGAGAGTCTTAGTGATGTGCTTTTGTTCTGCTTCTGACTGAACTCTAGTGAGAAAGTGATTGGACTCAATATGAAAAAGTTAGTGTTTTTTTTGTTGATTTTTTAGTTGAGTTTTGAGACTAAGCTAAAGGACAGATCCGTAGAGCTGCAGGATTTGTAGAGATTTAAACTGAACAAACCAAACAAGAAAAAAGACAAAATGTACAGTATTAACCTCATCATTTATTCATCTAATCATTTATCAGGTCAGATAATCTAATCAGGATTGAGTGGCATCGCAGGTGAGGTCTCAGACAAAAGGTTGTTGATCAAGCTGCTCATAAGAATATTAGGCCACGCCCAGTAGAATTTCACACATTTTTAGAATTTTATTACATTTATAACATCTTTTTTTTTTTTTCCAGCCAGGATTGCAGGATGTTTAATAGTCACTTTTCTTTGGTATCATGCAAACATTTAAATATTTTAAAATTGGAGAAATGAATTGTGTCATTTGGAAGAGGAACAGAGAGAGTGCTAATGCTTCAGGGGTCATGTGACTCTCATTAAGCCCAGTCTAATTAAAATGCTCTCTTTAGAAGTTCATTATTGTGATTTATTCTTCACTACATCCTCTGTGCATCGCACCACAGCTCCAAACAGCACTTTACACTGCAGCTTTACTTCATCACTCATACAATGCATTCATCATTCTTCCACCTGTCTCACTCTCTGCTCCTGCCTCACTGTCTTTTTCTGTCTCACTCATTACTCCTCTCTCACTCTCTGCTCCTGCCTCACTGTCTTTTTCTGTCTCACTCTTTACTCCTCTTTCACTCTCTGTTCTGCCTCACTGTCTTTTTCTGTCTCACTCGTTACTCCTCTCTCACTCTCTGCTCCTGCCTCACTGTCTTTTTCTGTCTCACTCTTTACTCCTCTCTCACTCTCTGTTCTGCCTCACTGTCTTTTTCTGTCTCACTCTCTGCTCCTGCCTCACTGTCTTTTTCTGTCTCACTCTTTACTCCTCTTTCACTCTCTGTTCTGCCTCACTGTCTTTTTCTGTCTCACTCGTTACTCCTCTCTCTCACTCTCTGTTCTGCCTCACTGTCTTTTTCTGTCTCACTCGTTACTCCTCTCTCACTCTCTGCTCCTGCCTCACTGTCTTTTTCTGTCTCACTCGTTACTCCTCTCTCACTCTCTGCTCCTGCCTCACTGTCTTTTTCTGTCACACTCGTTACTCCTCTCTCACTCTCTGCTCCTGCCTCACTGTCTTTTTCTGTCTCACTCATTACTCCTCTCTCACTCTCTGCTCCTGCCTCACTGTCTTTTTCTGTCTCACTCGTTACTCCTCTCTCACTCTCTGCTCCTGCCTCACTGTCTTTTTCTGTCTCACTCGTTACTCCTCTCTCACTCTCTGCTCCTGCCTCACTGTCTTTTTCTGTCTCACTCGTTACTCCTCTCTCACTCTCTGCTCCTGCCTCACTGTCTTTTTCTGTCTCACTCGTTACTCCTCTCTCACTCTCTGCTCCTGCCTCACTGTCTTTTTCTGTCTCACTCATTACTCCTCTCTCACTCTCTGCTCCTGCCTCACTGTCTTTTTCTGTCTCACTCGTTACTCCTCTCTCACTCTCTGTTCTGCCTCACTGTCTTTTTCTGTCTCACTCGTTACTCCTCTCTCACTCTCTGTTCTGCCTCACTGTCTTTTTCTGTCTCACTCTTTACTCCTCTCTCACTCTCTGCTCCTGCCTCACTGTCTTTTTCTGTCTCACTCGTTACTCCTCTCTCACTCTCTGCTCCTGCCTCACTGTCTTTTTCTGTCTCACTCGTTACTCCTCTCTCACTCTCTGCTCCTGCCTCACTGTCTTTTTCTGTCTCACTCTTTACTCCTCTCTCACTCTCTGTTCTGCCTCACTGTCTTTTTCTGTCTCACTCTTTACTCCTCTCTCACTCTCTGCTCCTGCCTCACTGTCTTTTTCTGTCTCACTCGTTACTCCTCTCTCACTCTCTGTTCTGCCTCACTGTCTTTTTCTGTCTCACTCTTTACTCCTCTTTCACTCTCTGTTCTGCCTCACTGTCTTTTTCTGTCTCACTCGTTACTCCTCTCTCACTCTCTGTTCTGCCTCACTGTCTTTTTCTGTCTCACTCGTTACTCCTCTCTCACTCTCTGCTCCTGCCTCACTGTCTTTTTCTGTCTCACTCGTTACTCCTCTCTCACTCTCTGTTCTGCCTCACTGTCTTTTTCTGTCTCACTCGTTACTCCTCTCTCACTCTCTGTTCTGCCTCACTGTCTTTTTCTGTCTCACTCTTTACTCCTCTCTCACTCTCTGCTCCTGCCTCACTGTCTTTTTCTGTCTCACTCGTTACTCCTCTCTCACTCTCTGCTCCTGCCTCACTGTCTTTTTCTGTCTCACTCGTTACTCCTCTCTCACTCTCTGTTCTGCCTCACTGTCTTTTTCTGTCTCACTCTTTACTCCTCTTTCACTCTCTGTTCTGCCTCACTGTCTTTTTCTGTCTCACTCGTTACTCCTCTCTCACTCTCTGTTCTGCCTCACTGTCTTTTTCTGTCTCACTCGTTACTCCTCTCTCACTCTCTGCTCCTGCCTCACTGTCTTTTTCTGTCTCACTCGTTACTCCTCTCTCACTCTCTGTTCTGCCTCACTGTCTTTTTCTGTCTCACTCGTTACTCCTCTCTCACTCTCTGCTCCTGCCTCACTGTCTTTTTCTGTCTCACTCTTTACTCCTCTTTCACTCTCTGTTCTGCCTCACTGTCTTTTTCTGTCTCACTCGTTACTCCTCTCTCACTCTCTGTTCTGCCTCACTGTCTTTTTCTGTCTCACTCGTTACTCCTCTCTCACTCTCTGTTCTGCCTCACTGTCTTTTTCTGTCTCACTCGTTACTCCTCTCTCACTCTCTGCTCCTGCCTCACTGTCTTTTTCTGTCTCACTCGTTACTCCTCTCTCACTCTCTGCTCCTGCCTCACTGTCTTTTTCTGTCTCACTCATTACTCCTCTCTCACTCTCTGCTCCTGCCTCACTGTCTTTTTCTGTCTCACTCTTTACTCCTCTCTCTCTCTCTGCTCCTGCCTCACTGTCTTTTTCTGTCTCACTCTTTACTCCTCTCTCACTCTCTGCTCCTGCCTCACTGTCTTTTTCTGTCTCACTCATTACTCCTCTCTCACTCTCTGCTCCTGCCTCACTGTCTTTTTCTGTCTCACTCGTTACTCCTCTCTCACTCTCTGCTCCTGCCTCACTGTCTTTTTCTGTCTCACTCGTTACTCCTCTCTCACTCTCTGCTCCTGCCTCACTGTCTTTTTCTGTCTCACTCTTTACTCCTCTCTCACTCTCTGTTCTGCCTCACTGTCTTTTTCTGTCTCACTCGTTACTCCTCTCTCACTCTCTGTTCTGCGTCACTGTCTTTTTCTGTCTCACTCGTTACTCCTCTCTCACTCTCTGTTCTGCCTCACTGTCTTTTTCTGTCTCACTCGTTACTCCTCTCTCACTCTCTGCTCTGCCTCACTGTCTTTTTCTGTCTCACTCTTTTCTCCTGTCTCACTGTCTGCTTCTGTCTCACTCTATGTTCCTGTCTCACTCTCTGTTCCTGTCTTACTGTCTATTTCTGTCTCACTGTCTGTTCCTGTCTTTCTTTCTTTCTTTCTTTCTTTCTTTCTTTCTTTCTTTCTTTCTTTCTTTCTTTCTTTCTTTCTTTCTTTCTTTCTTTGACTCTATTTCTGAAGGGCATTAGTCGTGTCTTTGAAAAAACTCATTAACTGTGCGCTCGTTTCCAGTTTTCTCTTTCAGTCAAAACAGTTTTTGCTTTCCATTTTTCAAGCTTGCCCTTTCGTCCTCCACTGCATCCTTCCTTCTCTCTCCCTCTGTATCTGTCTGTATCTCTATTCCTCTCTTCCCCCTCTCTCTCTCTCTCTCTCTCTCTCTCTCTGTATGTGCGTGTGTGACAGAGAGACACACACACACCATTGTTAATTTCCTCTGTGTTTTTTTTTTATTTAAATAAAAATTAATTCTCAGTTTAATGCTGTGAAGCTGTGTACTGTATATTTAAAGCCGAATCAGAACACACACAGAGAGGAGGACAAACTAGAATCATTTTCTTTACTGCAGCTCCATGACTGGACTCAAAACCAAGTGTGTGGGATAAACCAGTAACAAAAATATCCACATATAATATGGAACCTGACACACACACACACACACACACACACACACACACACACACACACACACACACACACACACACACACACACACACACACACAAAAATAAATAAGTAAGATATGTATAGTAATTTAAGTAAGATATATTTAGTAGTAAATATTTATAGCACATGGAGCAGTTTGATAATTAATCCACAATGACATCACAACACTGCAGCTCCTGTGCTGTGGGTAGCCTAGTGTTCGTAATTGGTCAGAAGGTTGTGGGTTTGAACCCTGGGTCCACCAAGCTGTTACTGCTGGGCCCCTGAGCGAGGCCCTTAACTCTTAAAAAAAAAAAAGCCAAATATATATATATATATGTCTACTCTCCTTTCAGTAAAGAACACAAACTCCCCCTAATATAGTAAACAAATATACAAAGGGGAGAAAGGATAGACAAATTACAAAGTAGAGAAATAGTTAAAAACATGAGGGGAAAAAAGAAAAACTTGGAAAGATATAAGAAAACAAACAGAAATGGAGGAATAAAGGGACAAATGAACAATAAAACTTTAAAAAACAGGAGCAATGATGACATAAGCATAGATAAGCATGGAATACTGTAAGAAAAAAGAAACAAAAACAAAGAAATCGAGGGAACAAAATAATACAAAGGAAATGCATTAAAGAAGTTTAGAAAGTTGAACAAGAGCAGGTGATAAATAAAAGAGAAAGCAGGTGAAACAGTACATTTATAAGGGGAAAATTAGGAAAGGCAAAAATAAAGAAGAGAAAAAGAGAAGTAATTCCTTTGAGTCTGAATGGTCTGTAGATATTTACTGTGTAAAATAATAATAATTTAAACAAGCACATTCGGTGATGAGCGATGTTTTCTGTTAACTTTACAGACGTTTCTTTGTGTCTGAGACAGAGAGCTGTCAGAGGCATGTGGAGCACATCTGTGTGTGTGTGTGTGTGTGTGTGTGTGTGTGTGTGTGTGTGTGTGTGTGTGTGTGTGTGTGTGTGTGTCTGATCATCTGATACTGAGCTGTTCATCATCAGCCTGTCGGCTAAATCCCCTTCGTCTGAAAGCTGTTTGGTCCACGATAATAACCGCATTGTGCTTTAGGACCAAAATCCAGTTTCTCTTTTTCCTTCATCCAGTGACACACACACACACACACACACACACACACACACACACACACACACACACACACACACACACACACACACACACACACACACACACACTACATCATCTTTTATTCCAATTTTTCCCCCTTTTTTTTATCACATTTACTTTTCACCACATTACTCCAGTCATGGGCTACATCCCAAACCACTCACTGTTACACTTAATAGTGCACTACTGTTAGTTATGACAAAGCAACTGTGGAAAATTATAATAATTCAGTTGCCTGACTTTACAGTACTGTGGTGCACACTTGGTACTTGGTTAACTAGCCAGTACAATGCAAAAGTTTGTGCACCTTTTCATCAACATGATGAAACTAACAACGTTAATATCATGATTAATTCATTCATAATACACTATTCTGAGATATAGCTAAATATATATTGTTTAAAAAATAATAGCAATATAAAAAAAATAAAAAATTAGAAGCAGCAGAGATGATGTTAAAAGTTTGTAGTATACTGTACTATATTGATTGTTCCGAATGGTTCCAAAAGGCAAAATGTGCAGTCGGTTCTGTCACACTAGTTTGCATTGTTTAATTAATCAGACAGAAATATTTTATCCATCCGTCAGAGCAAGCTGAACAAACTGCATTAAAGTTAATGTACATAGATTATTGTTTGGCTTCACACACTAAAAATTAAACTAATCCCCCATATCAATTATAATACCACTGAAGGCAGATTGTAGTAAATGAATGTTTGCGGTCATTCAAACTGTATATCATGATATTAGTGCTTTTATTTTTTTAATGCTGAATTGTCTCTTTTTTATGTCACCCTGTATTACATTTGTTTAGCAAAGAATAAAAACATAATTATTTTATCCCGTACACATTTTCTACACCCCCCCCTATTTACAGTATTTTAATTTTTTTTATTTGACAGACTATTTTAAGACATTATTTAAACAGCTCTTCTTCGAAACATCTACTTAATAAAAATCTGGCAACCTCAGAGATGTGAACAACATGTAGGTGATTTGAATGGGGCGATGAGCAAACCTTAAAGTGTGTGTTACGTATATTTTCTTTGATGTGATTGATCACTTTGTCACTGAGTTTCTGAGATAATGCATAACTTTTACACAGGGAAAGTTCCTCATATTCTCATACAGACCGACAGCAAGAAAGAAAGTGACAGAAAGCACGGCAACTCACAATGCGAATCAGTAGTGTGTATGGCCGCACTTGCCTGCATGCATTCCTGACAACATCTGGACATACTCCTGGTTAGATGGCAGATGGTGGATCTCCTGGGGGATCTCCTACCAGACCTAGACCAGGGCATCAATGAGCTCCTGGACAATTTGTGTTGATATTTGGTTCTCAATTGGATTCAGGTCTGGGGAACATGAGGAACAGTCAGTGGAATCATTGCCTTTGTCATCTAGAAACTGCCAGAGGTTCTGAGGATTTCTTCCCAGTACCTAACAGTAGTAAAGTTATGGTTGGCTAACACATGGAAGTCTGTGTGACTCTCCAAGGATATTCCTCCCCAGACCATCACTGACCCAGAGCATAACACTCTTTATTTCATCTCCAGACTCTTTTGCATCTGTCACGTGTGCTCAGTGAACCTGCTCTCATCAGTGAAGAGAACGGCACCAGTGTTGGACCTGACAATTCTGGTGTTCTCTAGCAAAGGCCAATCGAGCTAAACAGTGCTGGGCTGTAAGCACAGATCCTTCTAGAGGATGTCTTGCCCTCATGGCGACCCTCATTGTGTCTGATTCTGACAAAGTATCTTCTCCATGCTCTTGAAAATGTCCTGGGAGACTCATGGACCCAGGAGGTGCTGGACCACCTGTGCAGCCTGATTGGATTGCAGGTACTAACTAATGCTTAAATAGTAACAAGGATCCTAACAAAACAAAACTAGATACGAATCAGTCAGGAAGGACAAGGAGAGAACAATTGTCTGTGGCCAGCACCTGACAAACCATTCCCTTTTGGGGGGATGTGTTGTTGTTGCCTCTCCAGTGCACCTGTTGTCCATTTGCACTAAAGAAGGTAAAACTGATCCTTCACCTATGCTTCCTAATTAGACAGATTGATATCCCTGATGTTTAATGTCAAGAGTGGAAAGTGGAAAATAAGGAATCTTTTGACATTTTAGCTCTGCGACTTAATGAACGAAGAGTAGTGCCGGTGACATCAACATTGGGTTTTAATGACAATTAATACTGAAGTTTTATTTCGAAAACGTGAAATTTTCTGCAATGTGTGAATGGATCATGTCAGAAACCTTCCTCATAATCCCTAAAGATAAGGGTGAAAAGAACAGAGGTGGCAAAAGTACACACATCCTTTACTCAAGTAGAAGTACAGATACAGTACTAATTTTTTAAAAGACTCCAGTAAAAGTTGAAGTAGTGACTACACTCTTTTACTCAAGTTAAAGTAAAGAAGTATGGGCTCTGACATGTACTTAAGTAAAAAGTCGCCGTTTAGTGTCATGCTGCTAACTGGACGTCATGTTTTATATATATATACTTTTGGAGTGTGCTGATGGATATTTGTGTTCATCAGCCACATGAGTGTTACGAAAGGCAGGCACTGATGTAAGTGAGGTAGGGTGGAGTCAGCGTTCCCATTCATCCCAAAGGTGTTCAGTAGGGATGAGATCAGAACCACATATAACAGGAAAGGTCAGGTGACCCAATACTTTTGGAAATATAATGTATACCAAGTGCATCACCAAGGCCATATCCCAAACTGTAGGGAGATTCCAGCTCTGTCCTTGAAAACAACTCAAAATTATTGTGATGTTTTACAAATGACAAAATGAATGTTAATTACATTAAGCACTTCGTGTTTTTTGGGTTGACACAATTCACATTCACCAGGAATGCTTTTTGACACCGATTATTTCAAACATCTCCCTTATATATGGCCATGGGTGTCCAGGAATGACCTCGCTGTTAGTTATTTTAACATCGGTGACTCCCTAGGAATTAATATTAGCCATTCCTTTTGTAGGCGTGCTGCTCATTGTTAGCTCCGCTATCCTTAGTCTATGTCTGATAGCCAGTAAATAATACCACCAGTGACAAGGTGAAAAAGCCGCACAATGATAGGATGATAGGCTGGAAACAGCGCTCAATGAGAAGAAATAATACTAAAAGTAACGAGTCTGTTTTGAAAATGTAAGAAGTAAAAAGTACAGATATTTGTGTAAAAATGTAATGAGTAAAAGTAAAAAGTTGTCCGAAAAATAAATAGTGGAGTAAAGTACTGATACCAGAAAAATGTACTTAAGTACAGTAACGAAGTATTTTTACTCCGTTACTTCCCACCTCTGGAAAAGAAACACTCTATGTTGAAATTATGTGTGTAATTGTGTGTGAGCTGCATGTTAAAGGGTTAAGGATGTTAATTTGTGTTTAACTGTATTTTATTTCTGTGCGTGTGTGTGTGTGTGTGTGTGTGTGTGTGTGTGTGTGTGTGTGTGTGTGTGTGTGTGTGTGTGTGTGTGTGTGTGTGTGTGTGTGTGTGTGTGTGTGTGTGTGTGTGTTTATCCAGTCAACAGCAGCTCAGAGTCAGCGCCAAACTGAAAGTCACCTTGATAACTGATGTTGATTTTAATTTCATCCAAATCCTCGTTTGGCTTTTACATTTACACAGAGCACAAGGTAGCAACACAGAGTCATGTGTACGAAACATAGTGACAATTTCAGTCCAAACATTATCTCTGTCCTCTAGAGCTTTATTTAACCTTTAATGTATTTGGTAGTCTCTACTTTGGCTGCATTTGTTTCAGAAATATCCAGATTTCTGTCTTTTAAACCTTTATAAATGTTTTATGTGGAAGGTTCTTGAAGTAATTTTGAAAAGAAAAAGAGAAAAACCTTCCTCCCTTTTTTAATTTTTGTAGTATTTGCTGAAAAGTACAACGTCAAGATGTTAAAATGAAAAGAAGGTGTGTGTACTGAGACAAAACAACACTCACAATAAAAAAAAACAAAAAATCCTTACTAAAGAGTGTACAAAGTGTTCTGAAAAGGTTCAGGAGTAAAGATGCATGTTTATTAAGAGCCCAAAGGGGCGTGGCTATAAGCATCCCTGAAGATAAAATTCTTAATCAGCCTTGTATTCTCTGCCTCAGGTTCTCACGCTTCCTTTCTGCTTATTATTATGTTTCTACACACTGATTTGGCCTTACATTTATTTTCTCAGGATCAAATTGCATTCACAAAATATGCAAATAAGTGACGGGGCAATGAACACTAGCCTACTTTTCGATTCCCCCCGCACAAACAGCTTGTCAGAATGTGAGCATCCACAAAAGCGCCGTGATCCGAACGTGTTCCAAATTAGCATTCCATTGTGTTTCCGACTCCGGATGAGAGCTGCGTGGAACTGCGTGTGATTTGTTATGACGTAAAAGAGCCAAGGGGAAAACAAAAACAGAACTGATCCAAAACCAGACCCAAAGCCAAAAAACCCAAATGCGTGACGATAATGAACCAAATTTATTTTCTTTTCTTTCCTTTGTTTGTAAACTTGAAAGCGATTCAAAATGAAATAAATGTGAAACATCGTCAGCTGCTCAGTGCGAAAAAAGGCGTGCCATTTACTACACGTCCACCCTACAGTCATCTTTGTCTCTCTGTCTAATTATTCTCACTCAAGCTTTCTTTGTGACTGTCTGTCTCTCTGTCTAATTAACTCCGTCTGTCATTAATTATCTATCTTTCTGCCCATCTTTCTGTCTCTGTGTCTGTTAGTTTATCTGTTTGTATCTCTCCCTGTCTACCTCTCTGTGTCCTTCTATTCTTTCTCTATCTCTATAACTGTATATAACTTTCTTTCTCTCTCTCTATGTCCCCCCCTCTCTCTCTATCTCTCTCTCCACATGAGGATGCTGTTCCCACTGAGAGACAGACAGCAGAGAGACAGACAGAGAGACAGACAGGCGGGAGTGTGTGATGGATGTGATTAAGTGCAGTGTGGACTGCATCACGGCCGTGTTATTGGATGATAAAGTGCGTGGCAGGAGGTCAACAACAAATCGATGTGAACTGATATGAGTAAGAGTGAAACACACTGTGTCTCGTTCCTCTGAGATACAATAAGGAGAACAGATGACTGTGTGTGTGTGTGTGTGTGTGTGTGTGTGTGTGTGTGTGTGTGTGTGTGTGTGTGTGTGTGTGTGTGTGTGTGTGTGTGTGTGTGTTGTGTGTGTATTGTGTGTATTGTGTGTGTCTGTGTGTCTTTGTGTGTATATATGTGTGTGTGTGTGTGTGTGTGTGTGTGTGTGTGTGTGTGTGTGTGTGTGTGTGTGTGTGTGTGTGTGTGTGTGTGTGTGTGGTTCCACTTACACACACACATATACACAAACAGACAGGTTCGACTGACACAAAGAACCAAAGAAAGATAAAAATATAAAAAAATGCGGTGTTCCCTGAGTGACCATTTATTCAGCAAATTATACAACACACTGCTTCTCTCTCTCTCTCTCTCTCTCTCTCTCTCTCTCTCTCTCTCTCTCTCTCTCTCTCTCTCTCTCTCTCTCTCTCTCTCTCTAATCATTTTTAAACAAATCTGATGCCATCTATCTTTACAGACATGTTGAATTAGAGCTGTTTCCTTTGAAAATATAAAACTGTAATTGTGTTCTAAAATGGATCAGTTAATTTCTGCTGCTGCTTTTGAACAGAACTCCATATATAAACCTCTCTACATGACTAAAATATTCAGATAAGTGCTGATAGATTCTAATAAATGAGCTCTATGTAGCTAGGAATAAGTATACAGGCAGCTACAACATATTAAGTAGTGATTCTTTACTCGTATATATTTATTTATTTTTAAATACCACAAGTAGATAACTCTTCATGTCGCTACAAAGACTTCATGGAGTTGTGGGTGGGTTTAAAAATAAAATAAATATTTAGAGTCGACTATATGTCATGATGGAGTTATTATGGATTTAAAGAATCCTTGCAATGTGTTATTAAGGAATTATAAAGAATTATATGCACATTTATAACAAATGTATGTAGAATTCAAACTGGATTCTTAATATTTTTGGCCAGCCATGTGTTTATGAAAGAGAAGAATGCTTTATTGTATCTGTCTGAAACTAGAGAGTGGAAATAGATCTCTGAAGCTTTATTGCTCTGAACTGCGCAGCTGAAAATAATAAAACATCTGAGGGTATTTACGAGACACACAGTGACATTTGCATGCGATGTGTGTGAGGGATTTCCCAGCATGCACTGCCTAGCTCACATTCATTCATAATTAAAGGTCTTTTCCCTTTTTGTGTCCAAAAGGAAAAAAAAAAAAGTTTATGGTAATGATGGTAACGAACACAGAGGTCAACCGCAGGCCGAGCTCTTTAGATGACTAAAACAAACATAGGGTAACAAACATGGGCTAATGAGTAAAAACCCACTTTTTCCATTTATTTATATATATATATATATATTTTAATTAAAGTCCTGTTTGACTCATTTGTCATTTACTCATGCACAGGGTGGATCACAATAAAATCACATTTATAGCGTCTACTTTAGCATCAACCAAACTGACTCAAATGACATTATTTGAACATTATTATTATAGAGAGAGGTGGCGTCATTTGTGACACCAAACTATGAGTTAATGAAGATAGAAAGTGATTCGGCTTATGGAGGATTCCATGACTGAGTACATTTAGATCATGGAGATCTTAAAAATGAATCTTTATTTCATTTATTCATTTTACATCTATTTAGCTAGCTTGATATTCCAGTTGGGGGAAACGGTGGCTTAGTGGTTAGCACGTTTGCCTCACACCTCCAGGGTTGGGGGTTCGATTCCCGCCTCCGCCTTGTGTGTGGAGTTTGCATGTTCTCCCTGTGTCGCGGGGTTTCCTCCGGGTACTCCGGTTTCCTCCCTGGTCCAAAGACATGCATGGTACATTGATTGGCATCTCTGGAAAATTGTCCGTAGTGTGTGAGTGAATGAGAGGTGTGTGTGTGCCCCGCAATGGGTTGGCACTCCATCCAGGGTGTATCCTGCCTCGATGCCCGATGATGCCTGAGATAGGCACAAGCTCCCCGTGACCCGAGAAGTTCGGATAAGCGGTAGAATATGAATGAATGATATTCCAGTTTTCTACTATGTTTCTTTGCTTTGATGAATAACAAGGTTGAGCTTTTGCACAGAATTAGCAAATAGACCAAAGGTCTCTTTTAATATAAAAATAAAATTTACATTCAACATGTAATTTTTGTGGAGTCAGAAAGTATTTTCAGGAAATAAAGAAATGAATGAGAGAACTTGTTCCTTTTAATCTTCTTATGATCTTTAAGAAACTGTAACTTCCTGTTGAACACACTGTAGACTTCCTGTTGACATGAATATTTCACAGTGGTGACTCATGTAGTTAAGGCTCTGGGTCGTTGATCAGAGGATCAGGCTTCAATCCCCAGCACTGCCAATCTGTCACTGTTGGGCCCTTGAGCAAGGCCCTTATCCCTCTCTACTCCTGGGGTGCTGTATCATGGCTGACCCTGTGCTCTGACTACATCCTGCATGTGAAAAAACTATTTCGCTGTAATGTATATGTTACAAAATAAAGACTTCTATTCTATAGAAGGTGAATGTTTTTAGGTAACAGCGTTGAGTATTAAATAAAGTGTATATTTTGATGTATGTTAATGATTCTATGTGAAGATAAAGTCTCACTACTGTATAGTGACAAATCATCTAAAATAAACTTGTCTCGTATAATAAGTGTCATTTTATACAGCAGATCTCAAGAGATTTTTGTTTGTTTGTTTGCCAAAGTCATTATAAATATAACACAATAAAATTAATTAAATAACTACAAAGAAGTAGATAAGCTACTAAAATGAAAAATAAATAAATAAATACATTCTATAAATGCAAATGAGACTATAAATATCTTCTAAACATCTAAAATACAGATACAGGTAACTCGGTATAAATATATAAAAAGTGAAAATAAAATTGTTTCGAATGTTGTCTTGGTTACTTGGTTTTCAGAGTTCTGTATAGTTAAATATCAGAGTTAGTTGTGTAGTAATATATAAAAGCTAATGTAGGAGCATGAACTGGTTCGGTTTGAAACTAAAGGAGATGGGAGTGAAGTCTGTTATAAAACACTTCAGGTGAGTGATGTGCTCCTCAGCAGCTCGTCTCAGATCTTCACTTCATCTCTAATCCCTTATTGTCCTGCTCTATAAAGAGATACCATAAAACCACTGAGCGGAGTCACGTTAGAAAGAGATGAAATGCAATATCCTCTTTAATAGCATCATTACTTCCTGTTATATGAACTTCCTGCAGTTAAAGTGAATTCTTTTTTTCCCCTTTTTATCTTGGAGTTAATAAGTGAAATAATGCACAATGTAAAAGCATCCTTCAATTTGGTAAATAAATATGAATAAGATCAAAGTGAGGCTTAGAAGATTTAAGCATACATTATTATTTTTTTATTTTATCAAATTATCAATAACTATCTGAAATATTTGATTATGTGAATTTTACACGTCAGTGTATTGTTTGTTAAATAATAACAAAACACTTACATTTAGGAAGAAATTGAAAGCTTTTTTTTTAGTTTAGTTTATTTATTTGTTTTGTTTGTTGGTTTGTTTTGTACATCTCGAGTATCTTTGTAGCACAGGGGGCTGAAATATGAAATTGAAATTAAAATCTCATGCAGAAATGTTTGTTTAGTTTTTTTGGACTGAGAAGAAAGAAAAAAAAACAGATTCCTGCTGGAGGAACAGATGTTTAATTTTTATGCTGATTGCTGATCTGAGTGAGATTTGTAGGCCTGCAGTAGAAACACAAAGCATTCAGCAAACAGATGAGTAAAACATCCCAGACTTTTATGGTGCGTTTAAAATCGGGCCAAAGTAAAAGTCTTTCATAAGTTTTTTATTTGAAAAATTTAGACTTTGAAAAGAAGACTGATGTGATCTTACACAAGCTTAATATGGAAAAAATAACACAAAATAACACAAATAACAACTTGTTATAGACCAGCTTAAATTAGACCCGAGCAGCGATGGATTCAATATATTATATACACACACTGTATCCATGTGTTCATTTTGAGATATTTTATTTTATGAGATATTAAGATCTCATAAAATATTTAAACATATATATATAATAATTTAGTATTTTTTGTGCATATATGATGAATTCACAGATCATTAGACATAGCTCAAGATTATAACCACACTTACAAAATCCTTTAAAAATGTCAATAAAAGCTAAAAGCACTTCAAACATATTAACATATTGAATTTGATCCAGGAGAAGATTGGTATCATTTTGGTATTATGCAGAGTTTGGCTAAGACAGTGGTGTGTCTCAGTTTCACTTGATTCTGACCTTAAACTTAACTACATTTTGGTTGCATGATATTGGCTCATAAATAAGTATGTCAATAATAATGCATGATATAGTACTTTTACTGTCATTTCCCTTACGTAGGACATTGGAGAAGCACATTTTAATTAGCGACATGGTTTATGTTGTGGAGTGATAACATGAGCTGTGAGCACAGCAGATGAGTCCACGGTTAGTTTATCCTTCAAACTGAGGTAGGCATATTCTGTACAGGAGAGGGATAAGTGGTTCAAGCCCTTGTTATCTGCAGTATGAGACACTCACAAGCCTCCATAAGGATTTCCTCCTTTCAAAAAAAAGCTTCAGGGTGTCCTAGAGGACATGTAGGGAAAACAGGAGGAAGAACCTACTAGCAAAAAAAATTATAATATCTGCTAATATTAATACACAATGTTCAATTCAATTTACTTTAAATTCATTTGTATAGGGCTTTTATCTACGGACATTGTCTCAAAGCAGCTTTACAGAACATAAGAAACATAACACACACAAAAAATTAATATTATACAAAGATTGATATAATACAAAAATTCAAGATTCATATTGTACTTATTAAATGTGTTTGTATTTATTAACAAGTCTGAGGTGACTGAGGTGACTTTGGCAAGAAAAAACTCCCTTAGATAGAAGCAGAAGAAACCTTGAGAGGAAACAGAGTCAAAAGGGAACCCATCCTCATTTGGGTGACACTGGAGGGTGTGATTATAAATATACAGTCTGGCAATTGTGTATTTATGTGGAGTTTGTTGTCCTCAAAGACGACATGTAGTCGGCATCTCCTCTTTGAATGTCCGATTACTTCATGAAGTGAAATCCAACTGTAGTGGATTAATATTAGCCAAAATAAAAAAAAAAGTATGGGCTTGGTCTGGAATATGCACACTATTGTGTACTTTTGTAAACCAGAAAGGGGACCATGATGTCTGTTTGCAAGCCTGCTTAGGTCATATCAGATGTTCACTTCCCTAATCCCTAAGTCCTGCTCCCTTGAGAGTACGTACAAGTAAAAGTATACAGCAGAGACACATTGTTTAAAAAGGACACCTCATTTAGAATTAATTTTTGTTTGTTTGTTTTCATTCTGACATTTCTCAATATGGGCCTGCCAGTGTGCTCATTAATATTCATATAAAGCTATTAAATATTCATATCGGCTGTTATGTTCTTTTTTTGCGATTACTTTACAGCTTAGTTTTATTGTATTTAAATGACTTATTATATCAAAATTAAACAAAGTATAACATATGCGTGTTTAGGGCTAACAAAACTTTTAACCTCTATCAGGTCTCTTGTCAACTCTGAGGGCTGAAATTTAATATAGTATAATAAATGCAACAGAGTGATACATTTAAAATAACAAACATTTACATGAATTTTTACAAATATTAGAATTGGATTATTATACAGTAAATAATTAAATGATTGAACAGACTTAAAAGCATTTAATTGACTAAAGGATTTTAACTCACCACCATAAAAATAATAATCAAATAAATCAAGCATTCACAGAGTCACTCCAAATGTCAATCAAACAAACAACGTTCATGATGCTCATAAAGTCTGTCTGCAAAATGACTCACGAACTAGCTTTCAACATCATCCAAATCTCTCATTGTAATAGTTGATTGTCTAAAATGACAATGGAAATGTATCTTGTAATTATTCATTCACATTTATTAACACCACAATTCCACCTTCAACCTTTGGTATGTGAGATTTAAGGAGTTTGGGTTAAAGAGACATTCAGTTACAAATCTCATAGCTTCCTAAACCACATCACATCTACATGATATCACTTAAGAACTGGACATGGTCTGAGGTAGAAAAAAATAGACCATGACTAGCTGCATTAGCCTCATAGCCTCAGTGTTGTTTTTCAGTGTATTACGGGTGCACACTGTGGAACAGAAACTCAATTTTAAATGAAGCAAAGGATAAAAGTTTATTTACTTGTAATACCTGTACTTACTGACTAGTGTGTGCCTGTAGCATATCATATGCTAATCTGCATGCTAACAGTGTGTGTGTGTGTGTGTGTGTGTGTGTGTGTGTGTGTGTGTGTGTGTGTGTGTGTGTGTGTGCGTGCGTGCGTGCGTGCGTGTGTTCGTTTAGCTGAACCCAGCAGCTGCTCTCACATGTATATTCAATATGCATCCCTCAGAATGCTCTCTAATTAGTGAGGACCAAATGGCAGCTCAGTGGAGGAAGTGTGTAACGAGCTGTGACAGCTTTTCCCGCAGTAGGGTGTGTGTATGTGTGTGTGTTACTACGATGATCCAATCAGCAATCTGAAGTATTAAAAATATGCTTAAAGCAGAAATTATTTCCGTTTCATTTTTAATAATTGTTCAGGGAGTGGGAGGTCATGTCCCTTTACTAGGACTTACACATGAGGACGTGGGGTGTTTAATGGGACTGACGTCAACAGAACAAAAGCATCTAACTGAAATTTCTAATCCATCAAACTCAGAGTAAGTTTATGGAGGTGCACTTACTTTTGAGCAGTATGTACTACGAAGGAGGTAACACAGGCTCAAGTGTGGTATTTAAGGGTGAGAGAGAAACGTGTGTGTTTGTGTGTGTGATAGAGAAGTGCTGAAGTGAGCTATGAGTGAAGTAAAAGTGTGTTTGGAGACAAAGTGGCAGAGAGGGTTATATTTTTAGCTTCATGTCCAGATAAACATGACATTTTTCTTCTTCACGTCCTGTAGGTCACACACACACACACACACACACACACACACACACACACACACACACACACACACACACACACACACACACACACACAGTGCTTCCTAAAACAATTACCATTGTAATAACTAGTGTGTATGTGCATTGCCGAGCCGTATGAGCACATGTGGTGTGTGATCTCAGTGTGTGTATTCTCAGTGTGTGTGGAAAGTTAAATTTCCATTATCTGACTGTGAAGGATTTTAAACATCTCTGTTAAAATAAAATCATAATAAAACAGTTTATGACTCAGCCCGTAATACCCAGGCACTGAGTCTCCGAGCACCTGTGAGCTATTAATCAGCTGTTAATTAAAGAGAGAAAGAAAGAAACCACACACACACACACACACACACACCACCACCATGCACGTCATGAGATGTAACCGAAGCAAATTTTGGCGAGTGTCCGGTAACCCACAGCCAGAATTAGCTAACGACATCCCTAGTGCTTTAAAGCTGTGGCACTGACTAGAGACATTTCACTCTGCCCTGCTTGATTGCAGCACTTCTATGCAATCTATCAATTATGTTCTCTTTTTTTTAGTTAAAGTGACACTAGTACATTTTAAGCCAAATTCAACTTGACTCTATATAACTAGCTCATTTCTTGTCATGTCCAGTCATGTCTGAATTATGCTAGCTATGTTAGTATGCTTCATGAATAAGCAGATTATTACATTTTTGTGTGTGTTAATCACACAGCAGGTCAGCAGCTGTAGAACTACCTAAACCAGCCCATCTGGCAGCAACAATCATGCCACAGTCCAACATACTGAGATAGGTTTTTTCCTGTTCTATTGGTTGATGTGAACATTACCTGAAGTCACTGGCCCTTATCTGCATGATGTTATGCCCTGCACTGCTGCCCCATGATTAGATAACTGCATGAGTAAGTAGGTGTACATGTGTTCCTATATATGGTAAGCCTGGTGGAGGTGAATGTGTATGGTATTTTCACCAATGAAACATTGTCTGTAACATCCCAGGGTGGTCTGACACACAATACACACATGGGGGTCATGTGATGGACATCCAACATAGAGAACCTTTTTGTGGTCTAAGGATGTTCTCAGAGTTCTCACTATAATTCCCGACATTATGTATATGTCATGAAGTGCATAGCTTTGGGTGTAAGGTCAGCCATGGGGCATTAAATCACACCTCACTAACTATATCTGGACACTGGGGCAGCTTTGAATGAGAGAGAGTGTGTGTGTGTGTGTGTGATTCATGAACTCCAAAGTCACTGTGTTAAACAAAGATCCTTTGCAGCTTCGCTCAATGAGCCTCAGAAGAAAAATGTGTGTGTGTATGTGTGTGTGTGTGTGTGTGTGTGTGTGTGTGTGTGTGTGTGTGTGTGTGTGTGTGTGGCTTTAGTGGTTTTTTATCACCCAGCCTCATCTTTGAAATGGCTTTTTAATGTAAGTGAGCGTGGACGATTTCTCCACACATTACTGAGATCAATAGATGACGGACGCACTCCATTCCACAGTGTAATTACACACAGTGCCATTCTGCACTCCTAAAGCGCTATAAATTTAGAGTTTTATACGTTCAAATTGTTATATATGCACTCAGAATTGTGAGAAGAGGCACATTATCAAAACCAGTTTCCCGCAAATACTCCATATATCACAATCTTTATTCAGGTTCTTTATTTTCCAGCTACTGTCTACATCATCATGTTGCAGTTATATGGTGTCGTGATTTAACTATTGCTATTGTTTTTGTTACTTTTATTAACACATGGCTGAATTTTTAAAGCCCACATAAATTCTTTTTGAAACAGAAAGTTAGATTGAATGTAATTGTGATGAATGATTTACCCAGTAGCCGGTAATGTTCAAGAAATGCCATTCCACGTCTCCGCTCAATCTAAATCTGAGCAAACCTGTTGTAGCTTAGTGAGCTAGCGAACTATGGAGAAGAGTGAACAGTTTACTGAGAATGTTTTTTTTTTTGAGCAATGGAGGATTTCTCATAGACTTTGCTATTAGGATTACCCGGACGATATCCTACATGATAAGATGGCGTGTGTTTTTGGAGTTATGCACCTGAGTTGTAGACTATTCTGACTGGTATCTGAATGATAGATATTCCTAGCATTAAGTGGTGGAAACAGTATATGAAGATAAATACGTGTTCTCATATCTGAAGGTCAACTCTCACATAATCACATTTCTAAAGGAGCTGCTACTGTAGAGTAAGACACACCCCCAGGTTGGGAGAGAGTATTTAATTGGATGAACATAACATTAGTACAGAATGACTCATCAAAATACCTTTTCCAGGAAGTAATGAAATATAAAATTGAAACGAAAACTATTTGTGTTGTTATTTTATTTTTGTCAGAATGGTTTCCAGACCAGGAAGGAACAAAACGCTGCGTTTGATTTCAGGAGCAGTTCAAATGTCAAAAAACAGGCATGGAAAGTTCTGTGTAGTGTTTTTACATGAACACTACACAGGTACAAGTAAAATTTGTAAGCTTCCAGAACTTTCCTTCCTTAGCACTGAAGAGCTAAGATGGCTAAAGGAGCATCTAGGCCTCGATGTTTAAATTAAGCAGTTCTCAAAAAATAGCTAAAACGTATAAACAGATGAATTAAACAACTTTCTTGTTGTAATACAATGCATTTTAGATTAATACAATACTATGCAGAAAACTTTCTTCTGTCAAAAGTTTGATGATTTAAGTTTAAAGTTAAACTAATAGTGTAGCTCAGTGTGATAAGATCATTAGAACAGGAAGCCATGACCATATATGGAATGGTGGGTAACAAGGAACAGATGCAACCAGACAGAGTGAAGGTTAATGAGAACAGGAAGCTGTGACCTTATATGGAACATGGAAATCAGAGGGATGCGAGCCAGACGGTGAAGAGAGCACGGCAGGTTAACAGGCAGTGTTAGTAGAGACGTGACAGGAAAAATTCCACAGATCTGGAAATGTGACTAAACACTCACACTGGGAACCTGAAAAGGAGACAGATTTCAAATTACAGCTAACAGGTCAATTTCAAGCAGGTACTACTATCACTATGGCGACATACACTGACTGCTTATGATGGATTTAAACTAAAGTAACTAGTGCTGCTCTGCTATACATGTCACTTTATTGCATTATATCTCAGAAATCTCTGAACCAGGTGTCCACCTCCTTGTGTCCCAGGTTGTCTGTGACCCTGTGTAGAATAAATGCTACAAAAAAGAGATGAATAAATATTGACTGTAATGCAAGTGGTTCCATCTTTGTTTTCGTTTTCCCTCTAATTTTCTGTTTAATCTAGTCTTTGTCAGTTGTCACCCACCAGTCAGGTCTCCTCTAGCGAATGACAGCCACCTCCAAAACACATGAAGCTCACAGACCCACATGAATGGCTCGTGTCACTGTGATTGTTCACTCTTTGACAGGTGATTGTTTAAGTCTCAGAAATCTGACACTACATCTGCTTCAATGGACAGCTGGATCAAATTTTTATCAGGATGCAGAGCTACAGTAATGGCCATCTGTATTGTCTGAAAACAGGAAGATGAGGACATAATCCTCCTGGAAATGATTCTGTATTCCCTACAGGGTGAAGCTTTAAGGTGACCTGAGATGAACACAAACCTCAAGTGCAGGCTTTTGAACAACCTTTAGAAAACCTTTTTAATAAATGACCCCCTGTTTTGTTTTACTCCCTTCTAAAAATTCGAGACAAAAAGATTCAGGGGAGACTTCTTTCCTCGATAAATGATGGACTTCAGAATAATCAGGCTCGTTTGAGGAGTATAGCGGATTATTGACTGATAACCGGTGTAATAAACCGGCTCTTGGTTGTGAACTTGGAGTGGGTTTTAAACTCCTCTCAGATTTACTGCTTTGCCTCCTCAAAGCTTTTTTTATTGTTGTAATGTTAAACCTTAGCGAACATTCCTCATCTCCTATCTCAGTGTATATCTTCTATACGGCATGTCCGCGCACACACACACACACACACACACACACACACACACACACACACACACACACACACACACACACACACACATCTGAACATCTTTCTTTCTTTCTTTCTTTCTTTCTTTCTTTCTTTCATCTCTTCCTTCCTTCGTTACTTTCAAGTAAAGGATTGTATGACCCCCACACACACACACACACACACACACACACACACAGTGTGTGACAGACAATCTGTGTTATATGCTGTAATACATCAAAACATGTCACCTGAATTGAGATACACTCAATAAGTAATAATTCATGGTCCAACTGTTCACACACACACACACACACACACACACACACACACACACACACACACACACACACACACACACACACACACACAGCATGAATTTAGAATTTTTTAAATAACTTTTTGTTTTTCTTTTCATTTTTTTCTACTTGTTCCTCCATTTCTTTTCTTTTGTCATTAATTTTATTCCTTTCTTTTTTCATCCCTGTTTTCTGTTTTCTTTGAAGTCTGTTAGAGGATTGCATGACCACAACACATGACACACACACACACACACACACACACACACACACACACACACACACACACACACACACACAAACACACAATGTTTGATAGGCAATCCATGTTATATGCTAATACACCAAAACATCTGTCACCTGTATTGAGACAGAGTGTATAACTAATAACTCAAGGCCAAGCTGCTTGCTCTCTCTGTTACACACAGACACACACACAGACACACTTCACCATCCAGTGAGAGTCATCGAGCTGTGACTGAGCTCTGACACACATCACACGCAACTGTCACAACACACACACACACACACACACACACACAAACACACAGACCAGCTGCTGTTGTAAGGCTCGGCTTAGCATGAAAGGGAGCAAACCAGAAAGGTGATGCCGTCATTTCATTCACCTGTTTAATCTGAGTTCTGACTTCGTGTGTAATAAACACAGAGTAAAAGATCAGTTAGAGCTCGGTGTTTACATGGAGCCATGAATTCAGCAGTGCTGCAGAGAGCAACCCTAAGATGTCCACAGACACATAAAATGCTGACATGACAACAGGAGAAATGGAAACAGGTGAAATGGTGACAAGCAAAACAGCAACATGGTACATGGCAACAGGAAACAGGGCAAGCAGAGACTCTAATAAAAAGACACAATTACAGACCAAATTTACATCTGTTTCCTCTCCAGGTTTCTTCCTCATGTCTCAGGGAGTTTTTACTTGCCTCTTTTTTTTGGCTTGATCATTAAGGATAAACGTATTAATTAATGCCTACTATATTGCTATGAAGCAGATTTGTTCATTTGATTTGAAATGAAATGAAAACAGACAAAGCAGCAACAGACAATGCATCAACAGTTGAACACAAAAATTGAAACAGCTTCAGTACTGCAGTGGCAATGAGTGACATGACAACACAGAAACATAACAGCAAGCAAAACGGCAATAAGCAACATGGAGCCATGATACTGAAGACAAGCTAAACGCCAAGAATTGACAAGGCATCACGCCTCACTGTGTTGCAAATCCGCCGAAACACAACACAGAGCTTCACTTCTACAACACAGAGCTTCACTTCTACAACACACTGATCATCACTGAGCCATGATTCCAACAACAAGCCTAAACTGGATTACTGGAGACTTCCATTACTAGCCGTATAGCTCCAGTACAAAACTAAATAAAAAAAACCCTTCATTTCACATATAACTAAGTCTTCTAATTCTTTAATCACACATATGGCTGAACACACACACACACACACAGTCTGTAAACCTCCACTTTTCTGAATCTGAATTCTTTTCTAAATAGATCTTCAGATGTAGTCATTATGCACTGTGAGGAAAAGCTCTTTTATCAACCGTGCTACATGCTAATTAGCCGTTAGAGTAGTGTGACCCAGACCCAGAGAATCAGAGAGAAAACACTCTCTCTGTGCTGATGTAATTAACACTTGGACGACCTCTTGCTGTGAAATAAACCAGTTGCTTTAAACAATACACTGATTTCAGACTTAACCCGGGGGGTGGAGCCGCACAGACACACGCTGTCAATTAGTGCTTTAGAAATGCCACTTTTAATTAAGCCGTGATGAAGCAGCAGAGCTCGGTAGGTCTGTTTCCAGCCACCTTCAGCTGCTTTTCTGCTCATATTCAGTTTGCACTGCTTTCACATGAGAAAATCTCAACCTCAGACACTCAAATGATGTGATAAAAGCATGTGACCTTTAGATTTCACAGTCAGATTTTCTCCCTTATTTTTGCTTGCTGGTTTGAATTCTTTGTTTTATCCGAGGGATTCGGCACAGCTCTTAACACTGACCAGATACTGGCTTTGTTTCACAGATGCAAGCATGAAATGTTAATTAACCTGTTGAGAATCTGTTGAGAATATCTACAAATTAAAACACAGAAAATTCTGGATTGTGATTGGTCAGAAAGAGTTGATGATAACAGTGTCCCTGTTGATAGCTACGTTAACGCGTTTGTTCTAATATGTTATCGTTTCTTTAACATATTAGATTATTCACATAGATTTTATTCATATGATAAAGTTTTTTTCAAAGTGAGGAATCATTTATTTAACATTTCCAGAAAGACTCTCCGGATTCAGCGCTTTGTAGCAAGCAGTCGGTTTACACGTTTTCTTGCTAACATGACTAGCTGAGAAAACAGCAGCTCTTGAAGGAACGAGGAACTAACGTGTATCAAATAATGAAACAATAAATGGATAAAATATATGGCAAGATTCTTTAATCAATACAAATTGTGGAATCTTATACCACAACATCAGATTTAATCACCAGGAAAAGACACAAAAGGTACTGAGGTGAGTGTGTGAGCAGTGAGTTTGTTGGAGCTGCACATCTAAACACATACTTTAATACAGCAGTGGCCCATGACTGTGTTTTATTGTCCTAAATGACGAGCTACATGCTATGCACTTACACTATGCACTACATGCTCCAGTATCTAGTGGATGAATTTTAGAAGAGTAGTAGTTTTTTTTTTAATAAGCGAAAGTATAAGCTTTTTCCCTGTCTATGGCAAATGATATCAAATGCACATAATGTTAAACGTGAGCTAATTTAATGACCTTTGTAAGATGTCTTGTCCACCAGAGTGTCAGAGAAGATGAGAAATGATGTCAGTGATTTCATCCAGTGTTAGCTCCTGGTGGCCCTTCCCCTTTATCACTACACAAACAAAGCTGTGTGTCTTGAGAGCATGAAGTGCCCAAAGTTCCACACTTTGTATTTTTCAGGTGAATAAGTGCATCATCCGGATACAATGTTGTGCACTTCTTCTTGTTGGGATTTTGAATGTGAACACACTACTCTCACTATTTATACTATAAAGTGGTGCAGACAAGTGCATATTTATGAGATTTGGGACACAGCTTTTGACTGGCTGGTGCTTTTTAATGCTTTTTAATGACATGCTCTAGAATTCTGTCAGCGTAGTGAACACAGCCGTCAAGAACGAAGACTCAAGAACACAAAGACATCTGTGTGTGTCTGTGTGTGTGTGTTTGTTAAACTGGAGATTTTAATCCTGTTACAGTTTGTGTTTGCATGACAAAACCTCACACACTACTGTTATTGAATCAACCCCACTGTGTGTGCGTGTGTGTGTGTGTGTGTGTGTGTGTGTGTGTGTGTGTGTGTGTGTGTGTGTGTGTGTGTGTGTGTGTGTGTGTGTGTGTGAGTGTGTCTGAGAGTGTGTAGGAGGTGTGTGGGAGGTGTGACCAAAATTTTCTCTCATTATTAACACACAGGAAGCCATATTTGTCTCCATCAGGTTCTTTTTTCCTGCATGAACTGGACACACACACACACACACACACACACACACACACACACACACACACACACACACACACACACACACACACCAACTGTGTATCACTTACAAAATAGTCTTAAAATAGACTCAAGTCTGATAAATATGTATTTGAGTTTTAATCCTCTCTTTGCAGTGTATTTTTATTCTGGGTCATTGTTGTTATTTTTGTTTTCGTTTTATTTCTGCTTCCAGTTCTAATTTTGTTCCACAGCTTTTTAGTTTTTGCTATTGTTCTGATTTTAGTGTTTGGTTTAGTTTGTTTTTGTTCTGTTATATTGTTTTTATCTGGGCGAAGTTTTAAATCACTTAAATTATTTTAAATTCTAGGTAGAAACAGAATTAAGTGTTTGGTGATTATGATGATGATGATGATTATGATGATGATGATGATGATGAAGCTTCTCAATCTTTGATCTATTTCAAGTTTTATTTCAGAAAAACAAAACAAAGCACATTATTTATGCTGATCAGTTACAGAGAAGAATATCCAGACTCCAACTCTAAGCCAGTGTGTGTGTGTGTGTGTGTGTGTGTGTGTGTGTGTGTGTGTGTGTGTGTGTGTGTGTATGTCTGTGTGTGTTTGTTTGTCTCCAGCCGCTTGTTTGTCTTTGATTCCTGTTGGCATGATGAAAAAACAGTAGGAGGCTTTCACTCCAATTTGCCATCGTTTGTCACCATTTGCCCCCATGACACCAACACAGATAGACAGATACACACACACACACACACACACACACACACACACACACACACACACACACACACACACACACACAAAGCAGTTATTTTCTTCAGCTCAGCACAATTTCATGCTTAGCTTTGCCTCGTCTTTTTGAGTTTTGTGGAAGTTTTGATTGAATCAGACACATTGCTGTTCGATAATGAAGCGTTCTGCACGCCGCTATCTCACAGTTGTAGAATAAAACTATAATTAAGCAGATTTTTGTGTCTAGCTGAAATGATATTGAAATCAATAAGCGGTACAGCGCTCTGTATCTCGCCCTTCATCCGATTCCATCACACATTGATCATGTGTCGCTGCTCATTTGAGTTTAATTTCCTCGCTGAGATGAGCGTCGGACCTCATTCTGAAATCCAGCTGCGTGGAACAAAACTTCCTCCCAGTTTGCATCTCGGTCATGTTACAGAGCACATTTACTTTATTTAACATGAGAAGGAATGAATAAAACACCTAAACAAGGAAAGAAAAGAAATAAAGATAGAGGAAAAGTATTCTAGCTTTTGTCTCATTGTTCTCTCTGTTGTCTCATGAGGGAGGTCCACTTATGCTCTCTCTCACACACACACACACACACACACACACACACACACACACACACACACACACTCCTTGCTGCTCAGTTTAACACAGTATTTATATAACATGCACTTTATTGTCTATGTTCTGCAGCAGAAACAGAGATATTGCTGAGAAACTAAACAATGAATCTAAATTCACTTTCATTTCATTCCACTTTTATTCACTATGCTAGTGTATGTGTGTGTGTGTGTGTGTGTGTGTGTGTGTGTGTGTGTGTATTAATGCTTCTCTGCTCACATCAACATTGACCACTTAATCCAGTAAGATTTTCAGACAGCACTTCTTTATAGCTTCTAGTTAGTAACCCTTTCTGATTTGTAAACACTGTTTGAACATTCTGCTTTCTCAGGAGAAAAAATCTAATAATCCTTTTATTTGATCTTTTAATAAGAGTTTTATGATTTTTAGTTGCATGTTGTCTTGAGAAAAAAAAAATCACACATTGTAAACAATGACGTGGTCATGCGTTGAGCTGGACGGTGTGAGAACACACGGCATGATGCTATTTAAATTTACTACATTTAGCAGACTCCCTTATTGTCACGATGTGACACGGTGAGACATAGGCGAGTGAGGATCCAAATGCAGTTTAAAGTTTTTACTAAACAAAACACGAACAAACAGGCAGGCAACGCGGAACAAACAGGAAACGGGAACATGGACATGCACACACCAACACCAAAAACGACCAACAACATTGAAGTGAACAGACAGAGTATATATGGTGAACGAGAACCAATCCCAAAACAGAGACAGACAAGGACTAAGACAAAACACCTGGGGAAGAGAATGAATGTAATTAGTGTCCATGGTAACAGATAGGTGGGCGGGGTCAACAATTAACATCAGGGAGAGACGGCAGACAGAAACAAGGGGAAAACACAGACAGACACATTACAGAGCCCCCCCCCTACGAGCGGCTTCCAGACGCTCCCAAGTCCACAAAACCCAGTTCAGGCGGGTGGAGCGAAGGCACAACCAGGGTGGGAGGGTGGGTCGGGTTCGTGTAGTGGTGGCGCCCGCCGAGCAGGAGGCCGGGGTGGCGCCAGCCGAGCCGGAGGCCAGGGCGGCGCCGGCAGAGCCGGAGGCCAGGGCGGCGCCGGCAGAGCCGGAGGCCAGGGCGGCGCCGGCAGAGCCGGAGGCCAGGGCGGCGCCGGCAGAGCAGGAGGCCAGGGCGGCGCCGGCAGAGCAGGAGGCCAGGGCGGCGCCGGCAGAGCAGGAGGCCAGGGCGGCGCCGGCAGAGCAGGAGGCCAGGGCGGCGCCGGGAGAACAGGAGGCCAGGGCGGCGCCGGGAGAACAGGAGGCCAGGGCGGCGCCGGAGGCAGAGCCAGAGACCAGAGCAGGACCGGAGACCAGGGTGGTGCTGGAGGCGGAGCCGGAGGCCAGAGCAGGACCGGAGACCAGGGTGGTGCTGGAGGCGGAGCCAGAGACCAGAGCAGGACCAGAGACCAGGGTGGTGCTGGAGGCGGAGCCAGAGACCAGAGCAGGACCGGCGACCAGGGCGGTGCTGGAGGCGGAGCCAGAGACCAGAGCAGGACCGGAGACCAGGGTGGTGCTGGAGGCTGAGCCAGAGACCAGAGCAGGACCGGGGACCAGGGTGGTGCTGGAGGCGGAGCCAGAGACAGGAACGGAGTTGGCAGCCAGGGTGGTGCTTTGGGCCTATGAACAGGGACAGGAGGTAGAAGGGCTGGCAAGTCCAGCGAAGCAAAACACAGGAAAACAGAAACATGCATAGGTTCAGGCCAGGCAGAGAGTTCAGGTAGTTTGGGTGTCATGATGGCGTCCTCTGACTCAGTCACTTCGGTCGACCCGGCCGATTCGGCTGGATCCGTCAGCTCGGCCGGTTCCGTCGACCCGGTCGGTTCGGCAGGTTCCGTCGACCCGGTCGGTTCGGCAGGTTCCATCGACCCGGTCGGTTCGGCAGGTTCCATCGACCCGGTCGGTTCGGCAGGTTCCATCGACCCGGTCGGTTCGGCAGGTTCCATCGACCCGGACGGTTCGGCAGGTTCCTTCGGCCCGGTCGGTTCCGTCGACCCGGACGGTTCTGCAGGTTCCTTCGACCCGGTCGGTTCCGTCGACCCGGTCGGTTCGGCAGGTTCCTTCGACCCGGTCGGTTCCGTCGACCCGGTCGGTTCGGCAGGTTCCGTCGACCCGGTCGGTTCCGTCGACCCGGTCGGTTCGGCAGGTTCCATCGACCCGGTCGGTTCCGTCGACCCGGTCGGTTCGGCAGGTTCCGTCGACCCGGTCGGTCCGGTCGGTCCGGCAGGTTCCATCGACCCGGCAGGTTCCGGCGACCCGGTCGGTTCCGGCGACCCGGCTGGTTCCGGCGACCCGGCTGGTCCAGCTGGCGGCTTAGGGATGCCGGCCGCCCGAGCCGACCTCATCGGGGTATCCGCCAGTTTGGAGACCAGCCGGTTAGCACGGACCTCAGCCGAGCTCGCCGGTACGGTAGCCATGGGAACTGGCTCAATCACGGATGTGCACGGGACTGGTCTGGGCGGAGGCACTGTGGAGCATTCGGGCGTCCGTGGCTGATTCCACTCTGTGGCCCACGGATCCCGATGCTTGCTGCCCCCCCCCAAAAAATACTTACGGCCGGCTTCCGTCTCTACAGTATTCACGCTCAGCGTGGACCCGTCCAGGAGCAACGCCAAGTTGACGAACTCCGAGAATGTCTTTATTTCTCTGGTAGACGGCATCAAATACCGCAGGATCTCCCTTAGTCCGTGCTTAAAAATGTCTTTGAGCGCCTTCTCATCGAAATTGACCTCGCTGCACAGGTCCAAGAATACCTCCGTGTACTCCTCAACTGGGGCGTCCTCCTGACGTAGGCAAAACAGGAGTTCTGCTGGATCCATTGGAGGTTGGTCGTTCTGTCACGATGTGACACGGTGAGACAAAGGCGAGTGAGGATCCAAATGCAGTTTAAAGTTTTTACTAAACAAAACACGAACAAACAGGCAGGCAACGCGGAACAAACAGGAAACGGGAACATGGACATGCACACACCAACACCAAAAACGACCAACAACATTGAAGTGAACAGACAGAGTATATATGGTGAACGAGAACCAATCCCAAAACAGAGACAGACAAGGACTAAGACAAAACACCTGGGGAAGAGAATGAATGTAATTAGTGTCCATGGTAACAGATAGGTGGGCGGGGTCAACAATTAACATCAGGGAGAGACGGCAGACAGAAACAAGGGGAAAACACAGACAGACACATTACACTTATCCAGAGCAACTTACATTTTTATTTCATTTCATACAACTGAGTGTTAAGGGCCTTGCTCAGGGGCCCAGCAATGGCAGTTTGGTTGACATGGGATTTGAACTCAAAAGCTTCTGAGTGGTAATCCAACACTTTTAATCACTGGGTTACTACAGTACATCCCACTAGTGCTAAATGACAAGATGTTTTATGTAAGAATAAAAATCTCAGAGTATGAGTGCCGCTGTGACGCTTATCTAAAACAAATCTTCAAATAGGAAGATGACAAACTCATATGCGAGTACAATATTTTCTACAATACTGCAATCAAACAGTTTAAAAACAAACAAACAAAAAAAAGTCTAAACGTTATAAACCCGTCAGAGGACAGATGATCAGCAAACTGTACAACACAAGCAACAGCAAAAAAATAAGTAGAGGACATAAAGGAAACTTATTTCTACTCCTTCTGACTAGTGAGTTAAATCAAAATTTATCTTCAGGTTGAGTTTTCTTACGCCTTTAAGACACCAGGTGAACTTTCAGAACGTTTAAGCTTGAAATGTTTTAGAGTGCAGGTGTGTTTAATCAGCAGCTAATTGACTGTGATTGGGTAAGTGTGTGTGTGTGTGTGTGTGTGTGTGTGTGTGTGTGTGTGTGTGTGTGTGTGTGTGTGTGTTGTGGGGAATGTAGGCAGTGTCTGCAATGATTGGAAGCAGCAGTGTTTGCTGGGAAATTGAGTTCATGACTGATGGTGAAGTGACAGATTTGACAGGGATTTTCAAAGCCCTGAATGAATTTAAACTCTAAGCTTGCACCTGAGCTGAGAACTGAACCCTCAACACTGGGGTTACAAAACAGACATATTATGAAGTGTACAACATCAGAAGTGTACAACATCAGAAGTATACAACATCAGAAGTGTACAACATCAGAAGTATACAACATCAGAAGTGTACAACATCAGAAGTGTACAACATCACCATCATCAGTAGAATGTTTGCCTTTCTGTGAGTCAGATTTTTAAACCAGCTCATTTCCGTATGATTGATGATGCAAGAAGAAGATTGCATGCGTTAATAGCAGGACAAACGTTAAAGGTTCTTCATCGTATCATCTGACACCATCGTATCATCTGACAAAATCTCATCTTAGATTCTGAAGCTTTCTCATCTCACCCCCTGTTGTGGAGCTCCACCTGCTTCCTGTTGCAGCACAAATCAAACTTCACATTTGTTTGATGTTTGGTTTCAGGTCTCTAAAGTCTCAAGACAGCGTAATCTGGTTCAGAGCTACACTCTAGCACACCAACTCAGATCTACTGATGTGTTCCTCTCTATAATATGAGTGTATGAGTCGTTGCTTTTGGTCTTCAGGGAGAGAACGAGCTTCACCTTCCACTCTAAACAACCCCAGATAACCTAAAAAAAGTCATTCAGAAAATATATGTGTGTGTTTTGTTTAATCACATTCATGTTCTCAGGCCTGAAATTTAAGCATAAACAGAGTCAGGTTTCATCGTTCAGTCATCTTTCTTACAGATCCTCCACAATTTCATGACAAATGGCTAACTATTTAAGTACATCTATCTATCTATCTATCTATCTATCTATCTATCTATCTATCTATCTATCTATCTATCTATCTATCTATCTATCTATCTATCTATCCATCCATCCATCCATCCATCCCTCCCTCCCTCCTGAAGCACAGACAGTGCTAATTCCGGAATGTCCTCGGTTCTGTGCTGTACCCGGTCCAGCTGGCACACTCTATGCCCGCAGTGTCACAAGGGCGTGTGTGTGTGAGCGCCAATCAGGGCCGACTGCCATCTGGAGCTGAGTGTTCTGTTACCCCTGGGCCCGCGGGAGCCGAGCCCTTCGTGCCCCTTCACCCGCCGTGCGCACCACGGAGCATGGCACCGGCCGCTGGATCACAGCGCACACCGACGGCTGGAGATCACGCTTCATTTCCGCGTGAAAAAAACCTGAATACGCATGACTAATGCACGGGTCACTTTGGATGAATGCTGGATATCAAGAAAACACACACACACACACACACACACACACACACACACACACACACACACACACACACAAAGAAACAGAGCATATTGAGTATATTAATTTTGTCCGTTATTGGTTTGCTGTCACTGCTTGTTACAGAAGCGAGATTCTGCTAAAGAATACATGCATATGCCTGTGATCAGTCAACCTGTTTTCCAAATATATCTCTTCACACACACACACACACACACACACACACACACACACACACACACACACACACACACACACACACACACACAGTGGGAAAGGAAATGTGAGAGGGTTTGTGTGGGAGAGAGACAGAGAGACAGAGACTGTAATGATGTAATGATTTAGAATTCCACTCCTTTACACTGTAATGATAAACTGGAATGACAACACACTCTCTTACACTGCATGGATATACTGTGTGTGTGTGTGTGTGTGTGTGTGTGTGTGTGTGTGTGTGTGTGTGTGTGTGTGTGTGTGTGTGTGCATATGATATGTTTAAAGTAGGTGTCAGTGGTAAGAGACTGTCTGTGTGTAGGTGTGTGTAAGTGCTGCTGGAGTGTATAAGTGGACAATAGAGGACAACCCTCAACAATGAGACAAATTGAACCGATTATTATGATCTGTTTTCTCTCTCTCTCTCTCTCTCTCTCTCTCTCTCTCTCTCTCTCTCTCTCTCTCTCTCTCTCACTTAAACAGAAACACACACACACACACACACACACACACACACACACACACACACACACACACACACACACTACATGCTCTCTAACCTGCTCACTCCACCTGTCACATCATAAATAATTCAGTAATCCACTGAGTGCACTTCATTTCACACACACACACACACACACACACACACACACACACACACACACACACACACACACACACACACACACACACAGTTTCTTTTTCTCTTCTGTCTAACTCTTTCTCTGGCATTCTGTCTGTCTCTCTTTCTACAGTATCTCTTTCTCACACTCCTTTTCTATCTCTTACAATCTCTTGTTTCTCTCTCTCTCTCTCTCTCTCTCTCTCTCTCTCTCTCTCTCTCTCTCTCTCTCTCTCTCTCTCTCTCTTTCCACTTCAGTTAGCCACTTGTTATTTGTCCGTCTCGAGTGTCCATCACCTTTCTGAATCCTCATAGCTCCTCATTTCCCTGACAACTGATTGGTCAGAACAGCTGTCAGTCAAGTGACAGAATGATGAATAAACAGTCAAGTGCCCGATTTCAGCCTGAGCTTCAGACAGATTTTGAATGATCCCATTAACCACGGCATCAAATATCTCACTAAACGCTGCTCCCTTCTCCCTACATTGAAGCTCTATGTAGCACACTGTGTACAAACCAGTCATTTGTTCTGAACTGTTTATAAACTCTAGCTGTTATAATGTAATAATCAGACAAGTCTAGAAGTCAGGTTCTCTCTCTCTAGTCCACCAGACTTTCTTTTTTTTAAGCAAACTATAGTTTATTTAATCATTTATTTATTTCAGACTATTAGATTATTCTCCTCCTTCCTTTTCAACCAAGCGGATGAACCCAATTTTGTGCGTAATCTCTTTTATTTTTTAAGTTTTCCGCTTGAAAAGCAGCTTAACTCAAGGATTTTAAAAGAAAGGAAAAGAAGCAAAAAAAAAAAACACTCTCAGAGGGAGAAACTGCTGGACTCAGTTCAGACACACTCGAGCTCCTGTGCTACTCAGAGTCTAAATGACAGGCTAGAGGCTTTTGTTTGTGAATTTAATTGCTCTTCTAAAAACGTTTAATGAAGAGGATAGAAACAATAAAAAGGAAACTGGTTCAAACTCAGCATGTGTGACTTTTTTTTATTAAAAAATAAAGGGGTTCTGGTTTGTTTACACTTAAGTCCATTTATTGATATTAAATATGAGTCCTATTTTTATTTCATTTTAATGATAATCACCCATCATTTGTTTTATTGGGGGAGGTCATGGGATTTGTTTCTAAAGAAATTAAAATGAAAGTGAAAACAAGATTGAGGAAAAAATAAAAGTGGTAGGAAAGAAAAGAGAAAACAAATCAATAATAAATGTAAATAATTATACCATATTGATTTAATTCACATTTTGGCACGAATCCCAAGTGACGATACAAAGCAAATGAAAAGGAGGACATTTTAGAAAAGCATCTTTGAATGAATGTGGAGGGTTTCATACTTTCATAGCTGGCATTAATGTTTTTCGTTATTTGTGCTACAGTAGCTCTTCTGTGAGATCAGACCACTAGCCTTTGCTTTCTACTTGCATCAGTGAGTCTTGGACCCCCATGACCTTGTCACTAGTTCACTGCTTGTGCTTCCTTGGAGCAAATTTGGTATGTACTGACCACCGCATACTGGGAACACCACAAGACGTGCTGTTTTGGAGATGCTGGAATCTGGCCCATGTCAAAGTCACTCAAACCATTACAAATACTCATTTTTTTCTGCTTCCAGAAGTCTGAGACTATTACTGAAAATGCTTCTGTAAAACTATTTGAGTGAAAAGTAACATTTTTACAATATTGACATGAATTTCAGTGTTTCGTAGTATTTTTTTGTGCTTTAATGACAGTGTGTGCTCGAGCTGGAACAGCCTCAGCAAGTTTGTGCAAAATCTTATGACTTCATTTTAGATCAAGTGTCTTCTGATAATACATGCTTCCATTAGGGAACATTATTAGAAGACATGGGATTAGTTTCCATTGTTATGCTGATGACACACAGTTATATATCTCATCAAAACCAGATGAAATAGCCACAGTGTCCAAATTAACTCAGTGCCTCAGAGAGATAAAAGACTGGATGAGCTGCAACTTTCTATTGTTAAACTCCGATAAGACAGAAATACTACTCATAGGTCCAAAAACCAGTGCACATAAACTCTCACAACTTAACTCCCATTTAGAGGGATGTACTGTTACAAGTAGCTCGACAGTGAAAGACCTCGGTGTTATACTAGACAGTAACTTGTCTTTTAAAAATCATATCGCTCATACTACCAAAACAGCCTTCTTCCACCTCAGAAACATTGCCAAGCTGAGAAACATCCTGTCTGTCTCTGATGCTGAGAAGCTAGTTCATGCATTCATGACCTCTAGACTGGACTATTGTAATGCATTACTAGGTGGGTGTCCTGCATCTTTAATAAATAGGTTACAGTTAGTCCAAAATGCAGCTGCCAGAGTTCTCACTAGGACAAGAAAGTATGACCATATAACCCCAATTTTATCATCTCTACACTGGCTACCTGTTAAGTATAGAATTGACTACAAACTGCTGCTACTTACGTACAAGGCTCTTAATGGTTTAGCTCCCATGTATCTAACTAGTCTTCTAACACGTTACAATCCTTCACACTCTCTGAGATCACAAAACTCAGGACTTCTGGTAGTTCCCAGAATATCTAAGTCTACTAAAGGTGGTAGAGCGTTTTCTTATTTAGCTCCCAAACTCTGGAATAGTCTTCCTGATAGTGTTCGGGGCGCAGACACACTTTCCCAGTTTAAATGTAGATTAAAAACTCATCTCTTTAGTCAGGCGTACACATAATACATCCCATAATGTCATGCACCAGTACATCAGACCAGCACATTTTTATGAACAGCAGATATGTTAATCCCTTTCCACTGCTTCTCTCTTTGTACCTATCCCGAGGCATCCAGACACTGTACCAGCTCCCAACGTCCTCTGTGGGACGAAGCCTTTGGACGTCCACTGAGCCGAGGCCGACTCTAAGAATGCTGAGACATCTCCAGTTAGACTCTGTGGTACTCAGGAGATCAGAAGTCCTTGAACCTCACACCAATACAACATTTAACTGACTGTATATTACAATCACACCCCCAGTGTCACCCATATGAGGATGGGTTCCCCCTTGAGTCCGGTTCCTCTCAAGGTTTCTTCCTTTACCAATTTAAGGGAGTTTTTCCTTGCCACTGCTGCCTGAGTCATCTCAGACTTGCTCATAGGGGAATAAATACATACACACTGTGAACTATATACATCTAATAATAATCTAGAATTTTTATTCTGTTAATTCTTTTCTTTTATTATTCGTTAATTCCTTTATCATTAATTATGTTTACCTTCTGCTCTGTGTTTATGTTCTGTAAAGCTGCCTTGAGACAATGTCTATTGTAAAAAGCGGTATACAAATAAACTTGAATTGAATTGAATTGAATAATATGCTTAAGTACTGTAGAAGAGATTAGACATGAGGGAAATCTGACCTTTTATACTATGCAGTTAACATGGTCAATATCAATATCAATAACATGGTAACTCTTCATCAGCGATCATTTGAAGACCTCAGCAAGAAGAAATTAGTGTTGGGTCTGTGGTGAACTCGGAAATTGCTCTGAAGCTATTAGTTCCTCATGAGCTCTTGGTTGCTTAATTCCACTCGGCTACAAACAGTTGTAGAAAGGACATTATTTACTGTACGTTTACATTATTTACTGTACAGTGGCACACAAATTAGGATGGGTTCTCTTCTGAGCCTGGTTCCTCTCAAGGTTTCTTCCTCATATAATTTCAGGGAGTTTTTCCTTGCCGCCGTGACCTCTGGCTTGCTCATTAGGGATAGATGTTAGAGATACTAACTTAATTTTAAACTTTAAACTTCTGTTCCTAGACTTCTGAAAAGCTATTGTGAGATGTTTGTGAATTGTTACAAATGCTATCCAAATAAATACAATTGAATTTTACATCACACATTGCTTGCATTTTAATAGAGATTAGTGGAGACTAGGAATAGTGAAGTTTCTTGAATATTCATTCAATCATTCATTCATTTTCTACCGCTTATCCAAACTTCGCGGGTCACGGGGAGCCTGTGCCTATCTCAGGCGTCATCGGGCATCAAGGCAGGATACACCCTGGACGGAGTACCAACCCATCGCAGGGCACACACACACTCTCATTCACTCACACAATCACACACTATGGACAGTTTTCCAGAGATGCCAATCAACCTACCATGCATGTCTTTGGACCGGGGGAGGAAACCGGAGTACCCAGAGTTCTTGAATATTAATTATTGTAAAAATTTAAATATTTCACAATTCTTCAGTCTATATTTCCAACTTTATGACCGACTCACTATATCAGTATAATAGACAGTGTATATCACAGTGTGAGGTTTAATGGATCATCGGTGTGTTAGCTGGTAGACATTGAATCTGGAAGCAGGTTCGTGGAAATGCAAGACTTTACTTAACCCACTGCATCCCAGTGAGGGACACGACAATGTATCATAAATGAAAGGGAAAATAAACAAAGATAAAAAGAATAAAATAATTCCCACAAATAATTCTCATCATTCTCTGGCTTGATTGACAACTGTTCTGACCAATCAAATATGAGTAAAGTGAAACAATTTGGGCAATGGACACTCAGGACAGACAGAAAGGCAAAGCTGCTTAAACAGACTCAGCTGATTGAGAATAAACAGGAAGTGGGTGTGTTAGGGTTCAGATGAGGGTGATAAATTTTACTTTGGATCAGGATGGAACTGGAGATGAAGAAAGGCATCCTATTAATAAAATTACAATAAAGATATTTATAATGTACATGGCTGTGTATTAATGTATGATATTGTTACAGATTTATGTGAGTAGGGGGATGAAGACAGACCTTTCTTTATTTATATGTGAAACGTTAATGTGTTAAACAGTGATAATGGAATGTTGGGCTTCTTTCCATAGCTGCTGAGTGAAAAATTACTGTTTATAATTAGCAATAACATTACAGGAATTATTTTCAGAGCACAGGAGATTATCTGTGAGTTTATTCTTTGCCAACCTTTACTTTTACTTAATTTAATGAGTCATTTATCGAAGGAAAAAAAAACTGTGCTGTTCCAACAAAAAGTAATTATTTATTTATTTATTTATTTATTTATTTGTTTGTTTGTTTGTTTGTTTAATGCATGCTATAAAATACAAATCACAAATTTCTTTTTTTTCTTTCTTTCTTTCTTTCTTTCTTTCTTTCTTTCTTTCTTTCTTTCTTTCTTTCTTTCTTTCTTTCTTTCTTAAATAAAATAAATCATAATCATAATCGTAAATCATAAATCGTTTTAAAATGTGAAGCAGTGCTCTGCATTTAATTTTGCTAACTAGTCCACACTACATAAATAATAAAGTTCAGCTGCTCTCACAGTTGTAGAATAAAACTATAATTAAGCAGATTTTTGTGTCTAGCTGAAATGATATTGAAATCAATAAGCGGTACAGCGCTCTGTATCTCGCCCTTCATCCGATTCCATCACACATTGATCATGTGTCGCTGCTCATTTGAGTTTAATTTCCTCGCTGAGATGAGCGTCGGTCCTCATTCTGAAATCCAGCTGCGTGGAACAAAACTTTCCGCCTGTTTGCGTCTCGGTCATGTTACAGAGCACATTTACTTTATATTTACATAAGTGTGTGACTCTGTATTTAGTCGCTAAATATTCTCCTCGTGGTTCTGTAAAAAACGCATTCTATAACACTGTTGTTAAGAAAATATTAATAACTATGTAACGTTTTAGCTTACTAGCTAGCTGAGATTAATACTTAGTTTTATGGAGTTCATTTCATTCTTCTTTGCTAAGGTTTGCCATCAATAGCTGCTAAATATTTTTAATGTTGAATGGCTAAAACATGAGTAAAATAGATGACTGACCTGTCAATGAAAAAAGAAACATGATTTAGTAATCTGACTGTGTGATGATGTTAGCATTAAGATTTCATCTTGTGCTTAAACACTGTGAAGCTTTTGAATGAAATTAGATTAGCTGAGCATGAGGCTCCGAGTTGTTCTGAACCTATCCGCTTTTTACCATTACTGTGTCTTGCAGCTTTGAAACACTGATGAGAAAGGCAAATTTGAAAGTGTGTGTGTGTTTGTGTGTGTGTTTGGGTGGTGGGAGGGTGTGTGTGTGTGTGTGTGTGTGTGTGTGTGTGTGTGTGTGTGTGTGTGTGTGTGTGTGTGTGTGTGTGTGTGTGTTTGGGTGGTGGAAGGGAGTGTGTGTGGAGGGTTGCAGGTTTTCTGCCAAATTCCCAGCGGCCACCAGAAGCCCTGCAGTGTGAGAAAGACACCAGGCCCCTGAATGACTGCCTCAAATCTCACTGTGATACAACAAACACATCAACTCAGACAGACTGACAGACAGACATGGACACTGACAGATATACAAACTGACAGACAGAGACAGACAAACAAACGTGGAGACTGAGAGATAGACAGACAGACAGACAGACAGACAGACAGACAGACAGACAGACAGACAGACAGACACAGAGTCAGACAGACATGGAGACTGAGAGATATACAGAGAAACAGCCATGGAGACAGACAGACAGACAGACAGACAGACAGACAGAGTCAGACAGACACAGAGACTGAGAGATATACAGGCATACTGACATGGAGACAGACATATGGAAACAAAGACAGAGAGAGACAAACAAACAGACAGATTTATGCTTATGTTTACATTTCCAGCATGAAGCAGGTGTTTTTATTCAGAAGGACTTCAGAGTACTGTCTTAGGAAACTTCAAGTGGACATTGAGTACATAAAAATATTCTGTGTTTCTATGCAATAATAATAATAATAATAATAATAATAATAATAATAATAATAATAATAATAATAATAATAATAATAATAATATTATAGATAACAATCTACTGGTTATAATAATGATAATAAACATGACCTCCTACTTTTTCCCGCTGTGTGTATGTGTGTGTGTGTGTGTGTGTGTGTGTGTGTGTGTGTGTGGGTGTGTGTGTGTGTGTGTGTGTGTGTGTGTGTGTGTGTGTGTGTGTGTGTGTGTGTGTGTGTGTGTGGTTGCAGTAAGAATCATCTTCTAGCAGAGTGGAAATTGTAAATCCTGCAGAGAGAAACAGCCCAAAGGCTTGATAGAGGAAAATAACACCTCTGTCAGCTCTTGGCCTGCAGGTGTGCCACTAAATCCCAGCAATACACACTTCCTGTACAGCCGACTAAAACAGGAAGTTAGCTCCATACTGCTGCTCTTTGCTGATGATGCAGCTCTCTCCACTGCTTTAGACATCTAAAAGTTAGCATAGCAGTTTAGCGAGCATG
>NC_062519.1:33020679-33025679 GCF_022655615.1 Tachysurus fulvidraco
CTTTTCTCCATGGCATTTCCGAAAGAAATCGATATTTACAGCTCGATATCGTAGACGAAGAAGAATAAATGAGGGATCCATTACTCTTCTTTTCTGTCCGAGATTGGCTCTGTTTCTCAGTGGTGCCGATGCTGAGCCTCCACTCTTGGCCCCATCCTGTTTGTAAAATCTCCTTATTTGTGAAATTGGGCCCAATCAGAGTGACGATCCAGCCTTCAGCACTGCTGACGGATGAACAATGTGAGGAGCTGAAAGGAGGCACTTACCCTCACGACGGAAAACACAGAGCTACTCAAAGATAATTCACGGCCGCCAGAGAACTCAGGTTTTGTCCAGACAGCTGTAATGAAAGCCTTCAGCATGCAAACCAGCGATCAAAAGCAGCACTTTGTCCTCCAGACACCTCGAGAGCGATGTGTTTCAATGTGGAATTTTAAAGTGCAACTTTTGAAAAGTAAATCCAAAAGACAACATGAATTGCTGCTTCCAAGCGGAAAACACAACAAGATGATGTCACAAGGCCAGAGTGTGTGACTACACTACAGTCACTGTTAAAACGGTTCTCCGAAAATAAGACAGATTTAAAAATCACTCTCCGTGATTAGAATCAATTTTCCAAGAATTATCATGTGAACAATAGGAATATTTCCAGTATGTTAATGAAAATAATAAATAAATACATTTCCAAATGCACAACATAACCCAACGCAGCACATCAATCATCATGAAGCTGCATGTATTATAGTGCAATGTCTTCTTTTCTGCACATGTATTGTTTGTTGCAGATTTCAATTAGAAAATTAGCTCTTAACTGTAAATTAAAATAATTTCGAAAAAAATTTGTTCGCAAGGAGAACATGTCCGACTGGCTTCATTATTTAAATGAGAAGAAGTCGGGTTGAAAAATGGAACGCGTCACAATAACAGCACATGAAAAATTATGCAAGGTACATGAAATAATTCTTATATGAATATGAACTATTGATGAGGATCAAACTAAACATAAACTAATAAAGCACTAGGTTTATCTAGGAAGTTTTATGAATACGTATGTGATTAACATCCACCAAACAAACACAGCAAATTTCTGTCGTTATATATTCTGGAGTCAGACATAAACCTGTGTGAAAGTTATATTTTGGGAGTTTTTTTAACTTGTGTAATATTTTGGTGCTCATGCACTGGGTGTTAAGGAGCCTTATTCATCCCCCCTGGTGTTGTTTGGTCTACATAGAAGAAGAAGAAGAAGAAGAAGAAGAAGAAGAAGAAGAAGAAGAAGAAGAAGAAGAAGAAGGAGAAGAAGAAGGAGAAGAAGAAGAAGAAGAACGGGGGGCATAGAAGATCATTATTATCACCACATATACATTACAGCACAGTGGAATTCTTTTCTTCACATAACCCAACTGAGGAGGTTGGGGTCAGAGTGCAGGGGCAGCTATGGTACAGCGCCCCTGGAGCAGGGAGGGTTGAGGGCCTTGCTCAAGGGCCCAACAGTGGCAGCTTGGCTGTGCTGGGCCTTGAACCTCCGATCAACAAACCAGAGCCTTAACCACTTGAGCCACCACTGCCCCCATCTGTCCTGCACCAAGTTGCATTATCTTGGACTTCATTGTAAGGAAGGTAAAAGTGCCCTTTTACTTTATAAACATTTTTATGCTGTGAGGGATGTTCAGAGATCATTGATCTTGTATGAATGTGGTAGATCAGTGCTTACAGTGTTGGATTACCAATCAGGAGGCTGTGTGTTTGAACCCCAGGTCCACCATGCTGCCGCTACTGGGCCCCTGAGCAAGGCCCTTAACCTCAATTGCTCAGTTGTATAAATGTGTCACTCTGGATGAAGGTGTCTACCACATACTGTAAATATATTTGTGTATATATGTATTTAGAAATATTTTCACCTGAAACCATTTTAGTTTTAGATTTTTAAGACTATTAAAGGGTTATTATTTAAATAAACTCTAGCTAATAGTTACATTTCAGTCTATAGGTAAGAATAAAAAAGCCTCCTTCATAAAAAGGAAACAATTCATTTCACACTTCATTTTGATTTAATGATTTATACACAACACAACGGTTATTTTTTTTAGATAATAATATTTTTTCTTTTTTTACTCTTATTCTCTCTGTGAGTTTATTCTACAACATCTGAATGTACATTTGTGACCATCAAGTATACTCTAGTGCAAAGTTAAATGAATTGTTTTCTGGAAGTTGATTTCTCAGCTCTTATATATATAGATATATAGATATATATATAGATAGATAGATATATAGATATATATATATATATATATATATATATATATATAGATATATATATATATATAATAATTAATAATTACATATAATATAATATATAATACATAATTATATTATATATAATTATTATATGCATTATTATAATAAGTTTTGCAAAAAAATATTGTTGTTGTTAATGTTAATGTTGATGTTTATGTTGATGTTTTTTTCCCCACCCATGGGCTCAAATTTCACCAGATGTAAGATTTTAGAAATGAAAACAAATCATTTTGAGAATTAATAAAAATACATCTAATACATCCATTTTTTTTTTTGGTATTTATACCAATTTTTTTCCAGAAATGTATTGATTGCTAGTGATAGAGATGATGGAAGTACGGCGGTGAGCGAACGTCTGTGTTTTGGGACTGAGCCGATGCGGCGTTACAGCCCTGTGTGGGAAATTTAATCCTGAAGTCTGGGAGAGGAAATATGGAGCACTTCACAGACATGACACACACATAATTCAGGAGCGCTGCGGGACTGAGGTTCTAATAAAACAGCAGCAGGGCAGCAAGGGCAGGAGAAGTGTGTGTTAAAAGAACCCACCCCGGGAGGTAAAGAACATCCACACTCGATAATATGAGTGCTCCTCTGAGAACTGTCTCTCATTCCATCACATACTGTATCTCCTGCTAATCATTAGCAAATGATATTCAACCTAAAATATCACATCCACGTTGTTATTTTTTATTTTTTTACATAAATCCAGAGTGGAGTGTAGAAATGTGCTGAAATTAAATTCTACTGTTGTGCCAATCTATCAGCATTAAACAGAAAACTTTGCAGCAAGTAATATTATTAGCATAAATTTGCATAAATGACTGCATGACAGCTAGCGCTGCTACCGTCAAGCCTGTCCATTCTCTATCAATCTGTCAGTCTATCAGGCTTTATCTGTCTCTCTGTCTTTATCTGTCTGTCTGTCCCATGCTTTGTTTCTGTTAGTGAGTTATTTTTTCTTAGTTATTTTTTTCACAGTTTGTTATTGTTGCCAAGCTGCGTACCAACCTCTTAAAAAAAAGCCTCCTCATATAGTCTCAGGGAGTTTTACCTCATCATTGTTTCCTCTGGCTGGCTCATTAGAGATAAATTTAATTATCAATCTTTTAAATTTTACTCTAAATTAATATATTTTTCATTGAAGCGCTATAACATGGAAAAAGTTACAAATAGTTATGTGTATTACAAATACAATTGAATTGATCTGAATTCTTAGCTTGCTTGTTGGTGAACAATATTGCTGTTGCTAGCTTAGCTTTCAGTTAGTTATTGATTTTGAACAATGAGACGTTAGATATTATCAGACTTTAATAATATAAACAGGTCATAGTTGCACCCTCAGATCTTTAAACACAGCTATCGTGCTATGTGTGTGTGTGTGTGTGTGTGTGTGTGTGTGTGTGTGTGTGTGTGTGTGTGTGTGTGTGTGTGTGCGTGTGTGTGTGTGTGTGTGTGCGCGTGAATACGTAACGATGCCAACTATTCAGAGCCGACTGCAGTGTGTGACTCGGCCGCATCGTACCATCATCACCACTGCTGTCAAACGCCTATTGTGTGGATCTGTAGGGAATCACTGATCTGCCTGCATGATATTTATGCTACATTAGCTTTAGCTGAATACTCACACACTCACACACACACACACACATACACTTGGCTCTGACCTCTCAGCGGTTGGTGTATTGTGGGAGAGCGCCTCCCGGGGACTGGGGAACAAAATGCACTGCTCTTTTCATTACATTACCACATTTTCATTAGATTAGCATAGACATGCTGGCTAGTCACCTGGTGTGTGAACCACGATGGGGCAAAACTAGTGTTCTGTGTGTGTGTGTGTGTGTGTGTGTGTGTGTGTGTGTGTGTGTGTGTGTGTGTGTGTGTGTGTGTGTGTGTGTGTGTGTTTAAGCAGGTACCTGTGGTGCATTATAGTTCTGTATTCGTGCTGTTATGAATTTATTGATTGAACAAGCTGTTCACTATTTTATGGCTAACATTATACAGTAAAATGTTTAGATAGCAAACATTAAAAAGCACTACAAAAAAACATAACTTGTAGAAGGTTGAGCATCAACACAAATCAGCATTTTCCTACGAGATACTCAAACAGTTTCCTCACTAGATATCTCAATATTATCTGGCTAGCAAAATAGCTACAAGGAACTGAGCTCATTTAGCATAAATCTTGCTAACTCGCATCTGAACGTGGGTCGGTGTTTGTATTTACATCCTCTTCAAATGCCTTGCTAGCTGTTATCTGATTCTTAAGTTTATGTATTTCATTTAGTGGAAGTGATGATAAAAAGCAAGCTAGCTAAATATGGAGCACAATGAAAAGTTAATAATGAGTGTTCTTTATACTTGTGGAGGATTTCTTACCACCATCTTTACCCAGACCTGTCCACACATAATCTCAAAGCAGCTTTACAGAACATAAGAAACATAATACAGAAAGTATAATATTATACAAAAGATTAGTATTATACAAAAGTTCTAGATTAATATTAGACATATTTAAATGCGTTTGAATTTGTCCTGAGTGAGCAAGCCTGAGGTGAATGAGGCGTCTTTAGCAAAGAAAAACTTCCTTAGATATAAAAGACAAAACCCTGACAGGAACCAGAGACAAAAGGGAACCTCATTCTCATTTGGGTGACACTGAAGGGTGATATTATTAATCTCAGTTGTGTATTGATTAG
>NC_062519.1:33030679-33120679 GCF_022655615.1 Tachysurus fulvidraco
CAGCCGATATGACTGTCACATCCTGATCCACTGCTGATCCAAAAGCAGAGCAGGTTTGCACACTTTGTTTAAATTGAGACACAGTACTGAACATTTCTTGTTTCTGATTATGTTGCTAAATCCAGCAATTAACGTTGAATGTAACCTTGACAACAAATATAAATAATGGTTTAGACTTGTATGGACTTGTATAGACTTGTATGTATGATTTTATGACCGATAAAAATAAAGAAATGAAATTTAAGGTGTTTTTAAAGACCAGCAATGAACCGAGCAAGTTAACAGCATCTGTGTTGTTACCATAGCAACAGTTCTAGGAGAATAGTTGGCTTGGAGGAGGAATTAGAGAGTAAGAGTTAGTGTTAGCTTAATAAAATCACACAAAAGCTGTAAGTGAACAGAAGCTGTTGAAACTTTGTAGTGTTCTTTAACACCACGAGAGTGAGAGCGAGAGAGGGAGAGAGAGAGAGAGAGGAGAGAGAGAGAGAGGAGAGAGAGATAGAGAGAGAGAGAGAGAGAGAGAGAGAGAGAGAGAGAGACTTTATTTGTAACTTTATAGACTTTCCAGTGAAATGGAATTCCTTCTTTGTATATATCTCAGCAGCACAGGTCAGTCATGATAAAATACCAGTGGAACAGAGAGGGTTAAGCACTTTACTTGAGATCCTACCAGTAGCAGGTTCACCATACTGGGGCTTACATCATAAAACCCAAAGCCACTTGATCCACCACTGCCCCTAAAACCTCTTTTATTAACTTTTTTTAAAAATATATTTTACTTTTAATCAGCAGTTCCCTACATTACTCATACTCATCACATAGATCACCCTATCATCACACTCATCATCCTATAGATAGCTCTACCATCACACTCATCATCCTATAGATAGCTCTATTATCACACTCAGCATCTTATAGGTCACTCTGTCATTACACTCATCATCCCATAGATCACGCTATCATTACACTCACCATCCTATAGATCACGCTATCATCACACTCATCATTGTATATATCACTCTACCATCACACTCATCATCCTGTAAATAGCTCTATCATCACACTCATCATCCCATAGATCGCTCTATCATCACACTCAGCACCCTATAGATCACTCTATCATCACACTCAGCATCCTATAGATTGCTCTATCATCACACTCATCATCCTATAGATCACTCTATCATCACACTCATCATCCCATAGATTGCTCTATCATCACACTCATCATCCCATAGATTGCTCTATCATCACACTCATCATCCTATAGATCACTCTATCATCACATTCATCATCCCATAGATCACGCTATCATCACACTCATCATCCTATAAATCGCTCTATCATCACACAGCATCCTATAGATCAATCTATTATCACACTCATCATTCCATAGCTGCTGTGCATTCTGGGGCTTTATGTTCACTGTTTGCTTCAATATCGCTCTATACTGGATCATCACTGAAAAATGTAAAGTGAGTGTAACCATTCCTCCATTTAAGACCTCTGTGCTAGCAGTATCAATAACAGAACCCCCTTGTGACATCAGAACAACTCACAACCACTCACTTCTCACAAGAATAATAAAAATATAGCACAACTCACAAACACAAATAGCTCATTGTAAATAAAGTGAATGTTTTTTAACATTAAGTTTAAGTTGAGGTTTAATAAATAGTTTAGCTATATCTAAAATGTTTTCCTTCATTTTGCATTAGCTCATTAGTGAGTAGAACAAACCTGGATCGACATCATCGGCTTGTTGCTGAATTCAGCCACGATACCGCTGTTGTGTTCTAAAACAAGTTCTTAACACAAAGCAGGAACACGTCAAGCTGTACACTCTCTCTGAAGTCATGAGTAGAGTCCTGAAAGGAATTGAATGTGTAAATCGAGAAGCGGTTGTCGGGAAGCTGTTCCACTTGAAATGAGTTTTTTGAGCGGGAAAGTGCTGACGAGGCGGAGCAATCATTCAGGGCGTTCATTATTACCTTTGTTATGCGCCTATATATATTTATGAGATGGAGAAAGAACAGTGTGTTCACAGGGGATAATACGATTTCACAAAGAACCGTGTGCGCTGATTTATTTTTACTTATTTCTCAAAATGGGGAATGCAGCAGGGGAATGGTGGGGATCGGTGGCTTGGCTCGCTATATGATGACAAACATAGAGTTTAATCATGTTCCTGTATCAGCTACCAGCTTCCTGTGTGTCACAGAGGATTGGATTTAAGGTGCGATCTGGAATGTTATACAGTGCTGTACATCAGTATTCAACCCAGACCCCACCCTTTCACCCCATCACCCACTTCCACCCCAATCGCAGGCCAATGAGCTATCAAAACATTTCCAATACAAAGAATCTGAGTTTGGTTCTTGATAAAAAATAAAAATTGAAAAATCCATAATCCATTAACTAGAGGAGACAGTCCGCCAAACCCAGGGAGCAGGCTGAGAGGGGATTAGATGGGCAACAACCAAGAGCACAAGGAGTATGCAGAATATTATGTTACCACCACCATGCTTTACAGTGGGGTTGGTGTTCCTGCCAAATGTAGTGATTAGCATCAAGACCAAAATACAAAATATGCAAATGCAAAATAAACCCAAATAAGAAAAGATTTCACTGAATGTTTACACAGATTTGTGTCATTTTTGTTACATTTCTGGTTGATTTTAGTGTGTACAGTATATGCTGCTTTAAATTCTGTTAATTATTTGATAAACTGGAAATTGCACAAATGTAAAATTATGGTAAATTGTCATATCAGTATATTATCACCTCTCTTTAATGACTGGCCAACAAATTATCTTTGGTTATCATAAAGTGCTTGAAATAAACAGTGTAAGAATGAAACACTGGCCGAACAATTTTTCGTCCCTCAATCCTCTCCTTCTTCTTCCTCTTTCTATTCTCTTGCTGTGGTGCTCCAACACTTTTTTCAGGATGGGAAGAAGGGATTATGCTAAGCCTGAACTCAGAGCCTCCAGGCCCTTATCTTGCCCAGAGCAGAGAGAGGGAGAGAGAGTCAGAGTGTTTGTGTGTGTGTGTGTGTGTGTGTGTGTGTGTGTGTGTGTGTGTGTGTGTGTGTGTGTGTGTGTGTGTGTGTGTGTGTGTGTGAGAGAGAGAGAGAGAGAGAGAGAGAGAGAGAGAGAGAGAGAGAGAGAGAGAGAGAGAGAGAGAGAGAGAGAGAGAGAGAGAGAGAGAGAGAGAGAGAGAGATGAAGGCTGAGGTGGAGGAGGAGGACACTGAGCACTGAAGCTTTTCCTGGACAGATTTGCCCGTCTCCATGTTTCACATGATGTATTGCAGCAAATTGCGTTGCACTGCCTGCTACCACAGAGATAGTTTCATTGTTTTATAACACACACACACACACACATACTTCTTATATAACACACACTGCTCTGACACGCTGATGTAATAAGCACAACAGTGGCTTCATTCCCATGGAGGCTCCTCAATAGACTTGCACTCAACATGTTTTTAAAGTAAAGCTCTGTGTGTGTGTGTGTCTGTGTGTGTGTGTGTGTGTGTGTGTGTGTGTGTGTGTGTGTGTGTGTGTGTGTGTGTGTGTGTGTGTGTGTGTGTGTGTGTTTAATTCAGTATGATTTCATTATTTCTTTGCTTATTTAGCCTTTACCGAAAATTTAGTCAAGTCAGGACATGTTCTGTGTCTGAAGTTTGGTTGTGTAGTTGTGTGCTGAGGCTAAAAAATGCTAAAATTCACACAGAAATATCTTTTTTTATAAGCTTTCTTTGAACATCGTTAAATCTGTAATCGCTTTGTTGAATGACTGACTGTGTAAAGTAGCAGTGAGATTCAGAGCATTAATACATTTTAACTTCATTATCTTCTGCATGACTTGCAGCTGTGTTACAATTTTACCCATAATCTTTGGTAGGTGGGGCTTAATTTGCGTTAGGGATTGTTGCGGAGAAATTAATTTTATTTCTTTTTTTATTATTATTATTTTCTTTATCCTTGTATCTCCAGCAAATCAATAAATATTTTCACACAGCAGACATCTTTACGATATACGATACAAGATATAAGAGAAGGTTCCGATATTTAATTTGACCTTTTAAACAGCTATATGCAATTTTTAGTGCCCTCTCCTGACTGAATTTCACTATACTTATAAGAGTGAGCGTTTTGTGGAAAAGAGGTGGATCTCATTGGCTTTTCTTTGTATTGGCTTTTACATTACGTGTTGCTAAATTTTTAATGAACGTTATGTTTTATGTCTGATAATGATTTTGCCAGTAACTTCAGTGTCCACTGAGTGTGAGATTCTGCTAACTTTAGAAGGTTTTACTGAAATCCGACATGATCTCATCTCAGTGTCAGAGCAAGAACAAGGCCCCCTTGTCCACTTTCTGCCCCTTTCACTTGCCCTAATTACCCCACTGTGATGGGATTTAACCCCAAGGGAAACAACCAGCGTCTGCACAGCGAATGTTCCCATAATGCAGTAAGTAAAGTGTTCTCATGGAGAAAAGGAACCGAGTTCAAAGCTGTATGGGCTTTTATTTAGAGGGATTAATTACACCAACAATAATAATTACTTCCTCTTATTAACAATAGAAAAACAGACCAAACACTAAAAGTCATTTTTTAGTCAAAGCTAAACACTTGAAACAAAAAATCTTGGTCTTGACTTTATCTTATAGTGTATGTGTATGTTTGTTGAATTATTTTGCTTTTGTTCCTTTACTTTAGTAAAAATCACAATAAGACATGTATTAGAAAATAAATAATAAATAATATAATACATTCTAAAATTATGAACAAAGAGAAGGAAAAATAATGTAAAACATAAACCATTTATAAAAAAAAAAAAAAAACTGTCCAGATAACAGCAGTGACAGATAATTGTACAATAAATGTAATGTGAAAGTAATGACAGAATAAGAAATAACATGTAAGTCAAAGTGATATATATATATATATATATATATATATATATATATATATATATATAATTGTCTGTTTGTTTGTTTGTTTATTTATTTACACAAAAAGAGTTTTTTGTACTTATATTCACATATATATATATATACATATATATACATATACACATATATATATATATATATATATATATATATACATATATATATATATATTATATATATTGTATATATATATATATATATATATATATATATACATATATATATACATATATATATATATATATATATATATGTATATATATATATATATATATATTATCATTATATTATTTTTAAAAGGTATATTATGGCTTTTAATTCTGACTATCAATCTTTCAGTGTTTAATTATTGCAGTGTTTAATTAAATATTTTTGTTGTTGTTGTTGTTGTTGCTGTTGTGTGTGTGTGTGTGTGTGTGTGTGTGTGTGTGTGTGTGTGTTTGAGTGTTTAAACTCCAGTTCAGTCTTGACAGCAGAACTCCCTCCCTGACAGATGTGTTATGATTTATTGGAGTCCACTTTTTAAAACATCATTTTAACCTCAAACTTCACAGATATTAAATCCTAAAACTTTATGAGGTAAAATGTTTGACATTTTACGAGGTTTTGGCAATTTACAGTAATAAACCACATAGATGTTTTGTATTTCATAAACGTCATCAAATCAATAAAGTGAATGCTGTATTAAAGTTTATACTAAGGATCTACTTGAAGTATAAAAAAAATTATATATGAGATTCCATTCATCTTCAACATATTGATTGCTGCAGTTTATGTGCAAGCAGTTAAACCTGAACTCAGATAAATGATGGAGGTAAGTAATAAACAATGTGTGTGTGTGTGTGTGTGTGTGTGTGTGTGTGTGTGTGTGTGTGTGTGTGTGTGTGTGTGTGTGTGTGTGTGTGTGTGTGTGTGTGTGTGTTTGCGTGATAGGATAGACTTATTGTTACCATCCTGCAGTTGATTAATTTTCCAATGATGGAGGTAAGTAATAAACAGTGTGTGTGTGTGTGTGTGTGTGTGTGTGTGTGTGTGTGTGTGTGTGTGTGTGTGTGTGTGTGTGTGTGTGTGTGTGATAGGATAGACTTATTGTTACCATCCTGCAGTTGATTAATTTCCCAAAACAGCACTCCTGTGTCCACTGCACAAATCCCAGTAAATGAGCTCTTAATATGGAAACAATACCGTATTAGAACGAGTGTGCTAATATAATCTGCAACTGCAAAACTCTCAGAACGGGGCAGCACAGAACTGAGCGTGTAATACAGGGTAGAGAATGACTCCGACACAGTGATGCTGAGTTTAATGACACACTGTAAGCAGATATTTTAAAACAGTAATACTATCATGTTTTCGTGATGCATAATGCTATACTATAGCGTGTCGGATATTCCATGCCACTGGTTGCTGTGTGATATTTTACCACCTGGAATGTGAAGCTGTACAAACAGAAAGCCATCATCTCCATGTTTGCACTGGGATTTCATTATCTGAGAAAACAGTCTCCCGGCTCAGATAAGACTCCGGCTAGGACTCTCTGGATCAGGTTTTATAATTCCCACATCTGTCTTCTGAAGCATAAGAGTACGTTTTTTTGTTTACATTTTATACAATGAAATGCAATAAGAAGCTGCAAAAACACTGTGATCTCCTTTGTTTGACCAGATGTCCAAACTCACAGACAACATCTGTAGAGGTCAGACAGCAATCAGGAAATGTTCCTTTAACATGCATGCTGCATTTTCCAAAATATCCAACTATTATTACAGCATGATGCTACATGAGATTTTTATGACACAGCAGCATGTAGTGCCTGTTTTAATATGTTGTCAGGTAAGCATGGAGACAGAGAGTCAAAACAAGAGTCATAACCTGAGCAAGACAAGAGCTAGGAAACACATAACATGCAACAGAGGCTTAGCAAATAGACAAAAGAGCAGGATTTAAATGGTAAGAATATTCAAAGAAGAAAAACACACAACAGATGAGTGTGACCAAGATAGTAACAGCATGAGACAGGATCATGTGACCTAGATGTGATCTGATGAGGCTGGTGGGAATTGAAGCTCAAGGCAGCCCATAATGCACCCAAAACCAACAATGATGTGACCAGTTAGTTCTTCTGTAGTGACAGAAGACAGTAGTTAAGTTTTTGTCAAATTCCAAAAGATGTAACGTAAAGATTTTCGACTTCACTATAGCAAAATTTCAGTCTGTTTTTTGTTTGTTTGTTTGCATTAATAAACATCCAATCAGAATGGGAGGCTGGGGACAGGACGACTGTTTATATAATTACGGTTATAACGTAAGTAACTAATATTCAATTCAATATTCAATATTCAATATAAACTATATAAAATGTGTTGCTTTTTAAATACTTAAAAAATGTAATTGTTGGTAAATTACAACAGCAAAATTCTCCAACAAGCTAATTCTTTAAACGAATAAGGTCCTGCTTGGGAATCTCTGGATCTTTGAAAGGAAATTTTAAGGGTTTTTAACAAACCAAAAAAAAATCTCTTGTGCTTCTATATTGAACTTGTATGATTTATTCTCAGCTAAAGGAGTCATAGCTAATAAATAAATGTTGTAGATAACTAGAAGTGATGACACTGAGGATGCTGAGGATGCTTCTCTTTTTCTACCCATCCCGAGGATTGTTCCAGCTCCAGTTGTGTTCTGTGACATGAAGATTATGGACCTTCCCTGAGATGAGGTCAACCTTGTGAGGATCCTGAAACCTTTTAAAATCTACCAGCTCCAGTTGAATGCCACTTCATAAAGAATTCAGACATTCCAAGAGGAGATTCCAAGAGGAGACTACATGTGGTCTTTGAGGACAACAATCTCCTCATTAATGCGCTTTTGTCAGACTGTATATTTATAATCACACCCTCCAGTGTCACCCAAATGAGGATGGGGTTTCCTGTTGAGTCTGGATCCTCTCAAGGTTTTTCTTCCATCCGATGGAGTTTTCTTTGCGACAGTCACCACAGTCACCTTAGTCACCTCAGGCTTGTTCATTAGGGATAAATACAAGCACATTTAAATATATAATACTTTTTTTGTATTAGGTTTCTTATGTTCTGTAAACACAAATTTGAGACAATGTCCATTTGCTATACAAATTAATTTGAATAGAATTGAATTGTTCTTTAACAGTGACAAGTAAGAGACAAGTGAGTGAAAGATAAGCTCACTGGAAGATGAGTCTAAAGCACTTGATCCAGAATTACATCAAAAGTTTGTGGAAATGAAATGTACAGCATTTATTTTTTAATAATGAACCAGGAGGATTTTCCCACAAGAACTCCAGTAAGTTGTTTAGTTTTTGATGAGTAAATGAAGGTAAGACAGATTTTGGCTGTGCGCTGTTGTTATCTGTGTACAGAACATTTAAAGCACAATGTGACGTTTGAAGACGAGACACGTGATACACGACTTTTCCACAAGCACTCAAGCTGAATGGAAGTGTAAAAGATCCTGCATTTTTAACCTGTCTGACCTTTTGTCTCTCTCTCTCTCTCTCTCTCTCTCTCTCTCTCTCTCTCTCTCTCTCTCTCTCTCTCTCTCTCTCTCTTTCACACTCTTTTGCTCTCAGTCTGTCTGTCTCTCCTCGTTTAAGGTTTATGGTGCTCTGGTCCAGGTGGAATGGGGTTTTGGGGTTAAAAGCTCTTTTATTGCAGCGATTTGAAGCCAGCACAAAGAAACAAGAGAACGAGTTTAAAAGATGAGAACATGAGATAAGAGTTGCAGTTTGTCCTGAAACATTCTGGACACTAACATATGACTGTGGAAAGAACAGATCTATCTATCTATCTATCTATCTATCTATCTATCTATCTATCTATCTATCTATCTATCTATCTATCTATCTATCTATCTATCTATCTATCTATCTATCTATCTATCTATCTATCTATCTATCTATCTATTGTGAGAATGGTCACTTCAAGTACACTCAAACATTTAATTATAGCTACATAAACTTAAACTGCTGTCTTTCTCTCTCTCTCTCTCTCTCTCTCTCTCTCTCCCTCTCTCCCTCTCTCTCTCTCTCTCTCTCTCTCTCTCTCTCTCTCTCTCTCTCTCTCTCTCTCTCTCTCTCTCTCTCTCTATTTGATCAAATGTCCACACTGAGCCAGGAAAGTCTCGGTAAAATAGGACAGACGAAATGTGAAACCCCTGATGATGGCAGTGGTGAAGGCCAAAAGATGAACACACTAACTCATAGCACTCAGACTGTAACACTCTCAAACTATATCACTCTCATCCAGATCCAGACTGCATCACTCTCAGAGTGCAACACACTCACTCATAGTGTCTCACTCTTAAACTGTATCACACTCTCTTCCAGACAATAAAACTCTCAAACTGTATCACTCTCTCCCAGACGGTAACACTCTCAAAATTGTATCACTTTCTCCCAGAGAGTAAAACTTTCAATCTATATCACTCTCTTCAGGCAGTAACAAACTGTATCACACTCATCCAGACTGTATCACTCTCAGAGTGTAACACACTCACTTAGAGTGCCTCACTCTCAAACTGTATCGCACTCTCTCACAGGCAGTAACACTCTCAAACTGTATCACACTCTCTCATAGGCAGTAACACTCTCAAACTGTATCGCACTCTCTCATAGGCAGTAACACTCTCAAACTGTATCGCACTCTCTCACAGGCAGTAACACTCTCAAACTGTATCGCACTCTCTCATAGACAGTAACACTCTCAAACTGTATCGCACTCTCTCACAGGCAGTAACACTCTCAAACTGTATCGCACTCTCTCATAGACAGTAACACTCTCAAACTGAATCGCACTCTCTCATAGACAGTAATACTCTCCAACTGTATCGCACTCTCTCATAGACAGTAACACTCTCAAACTGTATCGCACTCTCTCATAGGCAGTAACACTCTCAAACTGTATCGCACTCTCTCATAGGCAGTAACACTCTCAAACTGTATCGCACTCTCTCATAGACAGTAACACTCTCAAACTGTATCGCACTCTCTCATAGACAGTAACACTCTCAAACAGTATCACTCTCATTCCGACTGTATCACTCTCAAACTGTATCACTCTCATCGGGATTGTATCACTCTCAGAGTGCAACATGCTCACTCAGAGTGCCTCAGTCTCAAACTGTATCACAGTCTCTTCCAGACTGTAAACCTCTCAAACTGTATCACTCTCTCGTCCAGACTGTATCACTCTCAAACTGTATCACTTTCTCCCAGACTGTAAAACTCTCAAACTGTAACACTCACTGTATCTCTCTCTTTCCCTCTCTCAGAGTGTAACACACATGCTCAGACTGTAAAACATATGTTCAGTCTGTAACACACTCAGAATTCTGTACTCTTAAACTGTATCACTCTATCACAGTCTGTATCTCTCAGACTATAAAGCCCTCCCCTAGATGGTAACACTGTATTACAGAGAGTAATACACTCACTCAGACGGTAATACTCTCACTAACTGTAACATACTCACTCAGACTGAAAGAAAGAAAGAAAGAAAGAAAGAAAGAAAGAAAGAAAGAAAGAAAGAAAGAAAGAAAGAAAGAAAGAAAGAAAGAAAGAAATCTGTTATACGGTAAATTAAGGCAGATATTTTCAGGCACTAATCATTATCAGCTTCCAGCTTTTAACACACTTCATAAATCTCACTCCTTAGACACACACACACACACACACACACACACACACACACACACACTGCTGCAGCATAAAATGATGAAGTGTCTGTGTCACACTGGAACGTCTTCACACACTTCAACAAACACTCGTCTGCATTTTTTTATCCCACATTTCGTCCAACACTGGAGTTCTTCTGTGCCTGAACTTGAACTGTGTGTGTAAGCGTTGATTAATGCCGTCTCCTTACATACACTCACTTGTTTCTGATGGATGATTTGTGAGTGAATCCGACACATTACTGACAGTAAGAAACAACAGAATGAGATTAAACAGATCTGTGAGTGTTCAGTGTGAGAAAGTGAAAAAAAGAGGAATTTTGGCATTGTGTTTCAGAGTCTTTGTGTAAACACTACAATGTCTCTCCCATGACCTGTCTCACTGTTCCCACTCGTCTCACACTCCTCATCTCTCTTTCTCAGCTTCGCACTTTACTTACATAAAAATGTACAACATAAAAATTATTATTATTTTCCAAATAAATGTTGTCATCAGGTAGAAGAGAGATATTTTTATTTGTCATTGTGTGATTGATTCTTGCCTTTTATAGTTACACTGTGGGGGACACGGTAGTGGTTATGTTGCCTCACACCTCTGGGCTTGGGGATTCAGTTCCTGACTCCATGATGCTGTGTGCTCAGTATTTGTATGTTCTCCCTTCACTTCAGAGGTTTCCTCTTCCATTCCAAAAACAATGTGCTGTAGCTCATTGGTGTCTCTAAATAATCCATAGTGTGTGAACGGGTGTGACGCAGTGGAAATACGCAGTACAGAAAATAGACAGATAAGGAAGGAAGGAAGGAAGGATTAAATCTAACTGTTGTATAATAAATAGCATAAAGCTTATTAATTTCTAATAAACATTTATTTTTTTTCTAGAAGTGTTTAAACATTAGCATACCGAAGGTTCTCTCACCTGTCTCTGTCTCTCTCACAAACACACACACACACACACACACACACACACATTTAGCTTTAAATGGATCTAATTAAAATGGCTGATATTAAGTATATTGTTAAATATTTATTAATATTTACTTTCAAAACAACAGAAAAGCAGAAGAAAGGTGCTGTGTTAAACAAGTTCAAGAGCTAAAGGTTGAGTAGTACCCTGTTCCTTTTTATTAAAGTAATCACCTGGATTTAAGACAGGACTGCGAGACTCAAGTCAAACAGCATACATTTCTGTCTTTCTGTCAATTAAATTAACTTTCTTGCAAGTGTTTGTACAGATGCTTAGAGTCCTTTCAGATGTTTGGGAATTGCTCCTAAGAAGGAAAAGGATTTGTAAAGGTCCACAGTTGTAGTTAGACTTAGCTAAGTCGCACCAGCTGCACTACCAATTACCTTCTAATTATCACAGCTGGCCAATCAGAAGCTTCTGAATGTCATTACGTCAATTTCTGGAATCTTCCAAGCTTTTAAATCTTTTTACCAAAAGCCCAAAAAATGTGTGTCCATGTCCAGCTTTGAGAAGTTGTTATTTTTGCCCAGCAAATATTTTGTAAGGTTATTTGAGAAAAGATAAAAACACCAACAGCATCCTGACTCATATTATATCAGACTTGTGTCAACAAAATAATTCAAATCGGATTAAAAAGGTTGGATTAAAAACACCCGCGTACTGGTAAAATGGGTTAATGAACCGGCTTAGAGTGTGTAAACATCGGACCAACTGGAATTCTGAAATAAATTTGCTGAAATAAATCTGACTTGAAGTGATGCCCTAAAGAAATGATGAAAGATGTGAAAAAGACCCTGATGTTTAACAACATTAATATTAACCCAGGTTGAGTATAAATGAAAAGGATTAATTGTACATTGCATTTCTAAATAAAAATAATGTGAACAAGTAACTTTTCTGAAGCTCAGAGGTTCTGTCCGTAAGAAACCTCTGTTCTGGTCGTGTATCAGTGAAGAACGATGGAATCTTCACTCAGCCGTTTCGAGCCAGCGTTCTCCCTCGGTTCTCTCTGAGATACAGCACTGTAATTGCTTTCAGAGAGAAAAGCCGACCTCGCTTTGGCGTGAACGAGGTTGGGGATTATGACTCTGGTAATTGACTTGGAAATAAACTCTCGGTCACATAGGCGCTCTGGAGCACGAGTACCTGAGGGCCCGTGTGGAGGGTCGGAGTGCGGATTAGGACGAGGCCGCGGTGAACGCCATTAAACCCTGATGGCCCTCGTGTTCTCCTGTGAGAGAAAAAACATTAAATGAGATAAAATTGCTCTGGTTTTCAATCTGCTGGGATACAACTCAGCCACACTGAGCAATTTATTACAACTTTTATTTAACACTGAACTGAAAACGGAGAACATTGTACAGATTTAAACGTGTATTTATTATTTATAACTTTGACTTGTGTCTGAAAGCAGTTAGAATACAGCTGACCTTTATGTGTACATGCAAAAGTAAATAATAAAAATACACCTTGCAATGTTTGTAGATACTTTGATATTTAATAGCATTTATTTATTTATTTATTTATTTATTTATTTATTTATTTATTTATTTATTTATTTATTTGCAGTATTTACACAATGATAATAATAAAAAAAAATTTAACTCAGATTAAAAGTCCCACTACAAAAGCCAGGATTTGAACTGACATCGTAACCACTGACCTACCACTTTCATCGTAACCACTGACCTACATTTAATGCAGAGATTTTTGTAGATGCTCTGCTTATCCAGTCAGGCATGCTTTTGAAGGTTTTATTAATGAATACATCTATAGTGGTTCACTAGGTCATGGACTAAGAAGACCATTAGTCTAACACTCTGCTGGAAGGAATTTCAGTAAGAGAACACACAAACAACTTTATAAACAAGTGCTAGTTTAAGTAATTAGAGTTCACTATTAAGAAAGTTTTTTAAGCGCTGCTTAGCTGGAACTCAGATCTTCACATCAGTATAAAAATGTCACTGGCCTACTGTAGTCTTTATATTGATTATGCCATGGAAAGCTTGACAAATTATGTAAGTTTTGCTAGAAATGAATTGTGGCAATGACTACTAACAGCTCACATTCGTTCTATCTAGGAGAAGAACAGTTTCCTTCAAAAAGTGGATCTTGATCTGGCAAGTGAAGTGTGGGCATGTGGACATAGTAGGTAGCGCTGGCTCCAGACTCCATTCCTGGCTCCATCCTGAGTTCAGGTTTCATGTTCTCCCATGTTCTCAGTGTTGGTTTCCTCAGGGTTCTGTTGTTTCCTTCCATCTCACAGAATCATGCAGGTAGGTGTACTGGGGAAGACACATTACTCCTAGATGTGAAAGTGTTTATCTGGGTAAACTGTGAGAAGAACTGGTGTTCCTGATTATAGACTATAGAATATAGATTATAGATCCACCACAAATCTGACCAGAAGAAAGCTTCTAACTGAAGATGAACGGAATAAATGAATGAATGAATGAACAATAAAACACTGTGGATTGTGTAATTAGGTGAAAAGCAGTACCGAAATTTATAAGAAAGTTATTATAATTCCTTTTTTTGTTCCTGCTAGCTCTCTAATTACAGCTACAGAGTTAGAGTTGGACTTCTGTGTCTTTTTTCCATCAGGGCCATGTCCTTAGCAGAAGCTTCCCACCGTTACACAGTGAGAAAAGTGAAGTTAAATTATAATGAGACAGCAGCAGTGGTCCGATCTCAGCGCCCACACTGGGTCAGACACGGGTGAACACACACATCTCCACCTCATCTCTCTCTCTCTCTCTCTCTCTCTCTCTCTCTCTCTCTCTCTCTCTCTCTCTCTCTCTCTCACACACACACACACACACACACACACACACACACACACACACACACACACACACACACACACACGCACACACTAACTCTAAGTCTCAAACCACAAATTCATCTAAATGCTTCAGTGACATACTAAACTGGCAGGAGACATTTAAATTCTCTGGGAATCTATTGTAATATCTAGTGTGTGAGAGATTATATTCCATATCTATTCAAGTTTAAATGTAAATAACAACAGTAAAAAAAACAGACCACAAATTGTAAAACACTTAAAAAGCAGCTGAACTTTCTCTTCTGTGAATGTCCTAATGGATGTGGCCTATTATTCAAATAAGCAGCTTTTTGATTGACAGCTCTCTGTTTGAGATGCCAACCACATTATCATTTACTATGTACGTTTTTAACCACTAGCTTACCTTCCTGTCATTAAGCTACATTAGATTTTCACTCGCTAGATTATCTTTCTATTACTAGGCTAGTTTTCTTTTCACTTGCTAGGTTAAATTTCATTTACAATGTTAGCTTTCAGCTGCTATATTAGCTTTCATTCATTAGGTTAGCTTTCTCCCACTGGCTTATCCGAAAGGTTAGCTTTGACTAAATAAGTTAGCTTTCTCTTGTTGGGTTAGCTTTCAATCGTGTTTGTATTACCCAAATTGTATTGTTCGCACTGAGTCAGTTTAGAACTGTACCATTCAGACATGTGGGTAGTAAAATAGTGTAAAGTTAGGCACAAGAAACACAAGAACATGTTTTCTTGTTTTTAGGTCATCTTTGTGCCAAGCTATGTGTTGTTGTTTTTTTTTTACTTCTTTTAATTACTGGTAAGTGTTAGAATGAAGCTGAGTTTGGGATGCAGCTGCATGGTTCAGTGTCAACTCGTGCAAAAAACACAGAAAAATCAAAAACACATGTTCAGTTGGTTCCATCTGTGCTCTTTTCCTCCATGCAATCTTCCTTGTAGTGACAGATTCTGTTCAGCACACGCATAAATATTTAGCAAAATTATTATAGTCATTTTATTATTTCCTTTACTTTAGGATTTCTCTAGTTAAAAAAAACATTACTGCAATTCTTTTATAAGAATATCTATATCTAATGGTTTCAATCATGTAATGTGATTTAGTTTAATGGTTTCCATTATATTCCAGTAGGTTTTCATTAGAGATTGCTAAAAATAAAATGAAATAAAAGATAGGCACAGGCTCCCCGTGACCCGAGAAGTTCGGATAAGCGGTAGAAAATGAATGAATAAATGAATGAATGAGAAACCATTAAAAATGTTACGGATTTCTACTGGTTCCTAATGCAAGAAATGCTTCATGGAAATGACAAAAATGGAACCTGATGGAAACCATTAGATATATTCTTAATGGGCTTGGTTGCCTCAGCATTTATCTGAGGTTAAATACTTTTAATGTATTTAAACAATGAGTTTATGTTGTGATAATGAGTAGTGTTGCATCTACATGAATGAAGTCACAAGTTTAACATGAACACAGAAGAATATCACTGAATAAAAAACAGTTTAGGTTGAGCGAAGGGGAGGAGTCAGTCAAATAAAGGGGCGGAGCTAGCATTTCAACACACTACAGTCAAATGAAATACAGTGATATATTACACATTGTGCATGAGATGAGGTCATGACCCAGGGTTTGTCATACAACAAGCGTGTTTGTGTTCATTTCAGTTTTATGCACACACACACACACACACACACACACACACACACACACACACACACACACACACACACACACACACACACACACCGGTTTGACCTTTTACTGACATCGAGATTTATGGAAGTGAGTATTTTTTAAGAGCTGGCTGCATTTTAACGGTCCTGTGTGGACAAATTTTACATTTAAAACCCAATATAATGTGTCCCAAAGAAACGTCTTCATAAATCAGGTAAATCAGACAAAAACATCCAAAGAACAAAGAAAAGAAAAAGACACTATGACGCATGTGGTGTGCATTGTAAGTCCTGCGCTGCTTTTGTGTAATTACTCATATGTAACAAAACAATTTATATAGACAGAAATGTCCATTGTTAAACCAGAAGTGTATTAAATGAAATTGTTTTAATAAAGCATTCGCAAAATATTCAATAATATATGTGAAATAATAGCTATAAGTATATAGTTTAAAACTATACAAAAGTAGTAACATTTTAAGTACTTAGTACTTTATAAAAATACATTATTAAGTCATGTAAACAACAATGATCTCATTGATCAAATCAACAGTAGAACATTAATAAAGAATTTAGATTTTATCAGGATATTTTGCGGCAACATCACAACCTGTGTAGCAAATGTAATTCCCACACACCACACACACCTGTTGGCTTTAAGATGACAGGAATAAAGATTGAAGATTAATGAGTGAATGAAGCAGAAAATAAAGAAGCTGAAGAGTTTTTTAAAGGAATTTAAGCACTAATTATCAGTAAATGAGCAGCGGGTAAACACAGCACCATGCTACTAAAGAGTGTGTAAATATTTAGTCAATGAAGTGCACTTGACAGGGGGTTGGGGGGTTGTTGGGGCATTTGAAATATTTTTTTTTCACCACAGATCTCCTCTTCACCATAACGACCTGTCAGAAGCACTTCCTTTACAAAAACATGTCCGTCTCTTAATGTGAAGGGCGCCTCCTTTTAAAAAAAGTTTTAAAGAGGGCAGGAGGGGTGAAAGGTCAAAGGTTAACTGGTGCTCTTACAATTGATGACAAGTTGGAGAGCCTGGGAAAGACAAAGAGGAACAGAGCAGTCAGGTGTAGAAATAAAGAGAGAAAGGTATATATTTTACAAGAAAATTATGTAAACTGTTCTTTTTTTATTTAAAATGATTCGAGGTCAATCTTTTGTTTTTATTTTTCTGGTCACTAATATAATGAACAATAGTGTTTATTAAAAAATAAAGTATTGGTTTTATTGTATTATAAACTGTTGTAGAAAGGACATTATTTACATTTACATTATTCACTGGTCATTATCACCCAAATGAGGATGGTTTCCCTTCTGAGCCTGGTTCCTCTCGAGGTTTTTTCCTCATATAATATTGAGGGTTTTTTCTTGCCACCGTCACCTCTGGCTTGCTCATTAGGGATAAATGTTAGAGATAAATAGTATTTTAAATATTACATTAATATTTTTTAAATTAATTTAAAACTTTAAATGTGTGCATTAATATTATATTTTCATAACTAATAATTTACTGTAGAAAATAATTAGTTTATTAAAAATTGTAACATTTTCATCTAAAAGCTTAGTCTTAAAATAAATAAATAAATAAATAAATAAATAAATAAATAAATAAATAAATAAATAAATAAATAAATTATCTATCTATCTGAACTATAATTTTCTATAATGTGTATCTGTCTATGTAACTGAGAGAACTAAAAATAGATAGATAGATAGATAGATAGATAGATAGATAGATAGATAGATAGATAGATAGATAGATAGATAGATAGATAGATAGATGGATGGATGGATGGATGGATGGATGGATGGATGGATGGTGCTGAATATGCCTGCCATTCTGTTAACTCCAACCCAGTTTTTTTTTGTCTGCAATTTTTATTTTTTTTCTGCTAGACGTCCTTAGCCTCGTTGCCTATGACAAACAGAATCTTTTAGAAATCTGCTTTTCAGTCGCACTCCCCAAACCAGACAGTTACATATGCTGCAGAAGACTTCTTTGTCTGGGCTGCAGAGCTGTGACCACAAGGTGCAGTCAGATTAGAGTAAGTAAAGTTAAGTGCAGCCTTGATTTATTCCCCATAACACTGGGAAAAAGTAATGCAAATGCCTAAACTATAAAATTTGAAAAGATTTTAAAGTGAGAAGTTCAGAAATATTTGTCTTTTGTCTGCTAATATTTGTAATAATGCTGATCAGGCATCGGTAACTGTAGTCTCAATAAAAGTTAAAATAATTAGCAGTATAATTTGACAAATATCTTATGTTAATAAATATTTTACTGTTACAGGATATACTCTGTGTGTGTGTGTGTGTGTGTGTGTGTGTGTGTGTGTGTGTGTGTGTGTGTGTGTGTGTGTGTGTGTGTGTGTGTGTGTGTGTGAACTCTCAGAGAACATGAAAAAATGATAAAAGATTCACAAAATGTAGAAAATGTCGGAACGTTTTTCTTTGCTGACCTCATTCTGACTCCCACATGTCATCAGTCACTTACACTGAGACTGCACACTGGCCAAAGCATCATCAATAACACACACACACACACACACACACACACACACACACACACACACACACACACACACACACACACAGAGAGAGAGAGAGAGAGAGAGAGAGAGAGAGAGAGAGAGAGAGAGAGAGAGAGAGAGAGAGAGAGAGAGAGAGAGAGAGACTCAATTTCTCTCAAGTTCCATTTCTGGTGCTATTTTTAAGAGTTATAATTTCAGAGAGAAAGACACATTAATCACTGCTGTTGCTACACACACACACACACACACACACACACACACACACACACACACACACACATTTGGAGAATCAGAATAATTTCAAAATCTGTGTTTATATCTCTGAGTAAAAACTGGCTCCATAGTAATAAAACTTTTAACACAATCATTTTGACCTTGTGAGGAAATTTAGTCTCGGCCTCATAAAAAAAAGAAGTTCATATATAATATATATTATGTATACATATTGTATTATATAAAACCATGTTGTTTGTTTGGTGTTTTTTTTTTTTTTTTACAAAAAGTCCATAGAATATTCAATTAGGTACCGAGGGTAAAGCTATGGGTTAAGTGTAGGCGTAATATTGCAGTTACTCATTGGACTGATTTTTTTTTTTTTTATCTGAAACTACAGTCTTTTCTTTTATACAACTGTTAAATGTTAATAATAAAGCCAAAATATAAAAAAAAATACTTGGATAAAGTAAAGGTGAAATGTGAACGAAATATTTTTATTACTGATGATGTAAGAGATGCTAATAATAAACAGGGACACAGAGGAACTCTTGTGCTATTTGGGCAGAATGTTTTTCTCAGTTTCATAGATATCAACACATCAGTAAGATAAAACTGCCAATGAATCAATATTAAACATTATCATTAACATTTCATTATCATTAACATTTCATTATCATAATCAAACATTAAATCGGTAAGTTACACTGCTGTTTCATTTCTTTTTACCCCCAGTTTTCCCCCATCATTACTTTTAGGAGCTTTCCGGATTTTCCAATGATTGTCATAAAAACACCAATTCATTCTGTTCATCCACATCAACAGGACTGACTCCACTCTCTTACTTTAGAAATTCCCTACTAAATCTTCCTCTTTACTTTAATGCTACTGAGGAGGTAGAAAGATAAGATTCTTTCTGAATTTGGTCCTAGGAGATTGTGTCTGTATTTCCTCCTTCACTTACTTGTTCACTCTGCACCATTCTGTATTCGTGCACTATACAGTAGATCAAGTTCCATCATCCATCATCCATCACCACCTTCTGTGCAAATGTTACAAAAGAAATCTAAATGCTACACACTGTCAGAAATATTTATACATTGTTATAAACTTTTGTTCAGAAATTTTTGAAATGCAACCAAAAAAGTTGAACAAAGAAAGTGTCTAATCAGAATCTTCTTGCTACACTGCCTGTTTAACTTTTTTTTCATTTGTTTCCTGTATATTCATCACACTAATCGTCTATATCGGCTATAACAGTGCACTATCAAGTTAACTAGTGTACTTTAACCGCAAGTTTGAATAATTATCTGCATTAGTGTGATAAAGTCACAAAACTAAACTGTACAGCAAATGGACTGAACTACAATTGTGTGTAAACTGCACCTCACTCCCTCCAATCTAACAACACTGCTCGACTGTTCCCATCATCTCGCAGGGTAAGAGGTAGGTATACAGCAAGACTCTTTTCTGTTCTGGCACCGAGGTGGTGGAATGAACTTCCCCTAGATGTCCGAACAGCTGAGTCACTGGTTATCTTCCAATAACGGTTGAAGACCTACCAACTTCCTGAAACACTTAAACTAACTCTTATTTTCTCTGTTATATATATATGGTAAGTGATATATGGTGATATATATGATGGTAAGTCTGTACCCTAGTGAGCCAGAGTTAATGTATTCATCGATTCATCAAGACTTCAAAGCGCTTTAGTATGTCGCTCTGAATATGGGAGTCTGCCAAATCCTTTAAATGTAAATGTAAATATAAAACTCCAGGTCTGAGTTTATTCATATGTAGTTTTCCACATGTTAAACTACGACCTTATTATAAAAAGGACATGAGCTCACTTTATCTTCTTTCATCATTTCAGAATTTTGTGTTCAGCTTTTGAGAGTAGCAGTAATGCGATATTCCTGATAACCTATTCACCTCCTGAGCCTTGAGGCCCCGACGTCAGAGAGCATGTAAATGTGTTTTATGGCTTCATAAAGCTCAGAGGAGGTTGAGACATAAACCCGGCTTCCCTGCAGCCTTTTATTACACGACAAGCCGCATGTTTAAAACTCTTAAACGCCGCGACAGTAAACGCAGGGGCACAGTAATGCACCGACCCACCGCAACAAACCAACAGCCATCATAAATACTGCTCTCATAAAGCTGTGTCGAGTTTCAGAGCCGCTCACTCTCACCAAATTCAGCTCAGTCAATGTTCAGGTTTCCACATTCATATGAGTTTTATTAGGATGAAAACACCAACATATAATAATATACCTTTAAAACAAAACCCTTTAAATCAAAACCTGGTGGAAACGGGACACAAAAAAAGGACTGAAGGAGAAAAAAAGTAATATGTTTTTACAAGAAAATATAGTTGGACTAGAGTGAAAGAATGTAATAAATTATTATAACAATCACTAATAAACAAAAATCACATAACAGACATTATATTATTAATAACATTTCAGCAAATGGAATCATAAGAATGTTTAGGTGTAAATTAATTTAATGTGTATTTAAGATTTACTACATTTCATTTTTATAAATCCTTTAAATAAATAAGTAAGTAAGTAAGTAAGTAAATAAATAAATAAATAAATAATAGTAGTAGTAGTCCTAGCAATAGTAAAAGTAATAGTAGTAAGAGTAGAAGTAGTGGAGTACTGGCATTAATAATAATAATAATAATAATAATAATAATAATAATAATAATAATAATAATAATAATAATAATAATAATAGAAGTAGTTGAAGTAGTAGTAAAAATCATTAATAGGGAGTAATAATTATATAAGTAGCAATCACATTAGTCATAATAATTACAATAGCAATAGTATTAGTGTTAAAAAGAAATTGCATGGCACATGACTAAATTTGTATGATCTTTGTGTCTTTGTGTCTTTGTGTGATTATTTTCACTATTTTCCATGTGCAAAATGTTTTGGATTCTGATCTGAGATTAGTCTAAAATTTTATTGAGTAATCATGAATATTAAACATGAGCAGCATAGAGGGCACCTGTAGCACAACCTCACACACACACACACACACACACACACACACACACACACACACACACACACACACACACACACACACACACACACACAAAAACACACAGGTATTTTGTGGAACAATACATGGTGAGTATATTAAACATTATCCATGTTGTGGAATTCATTGTATAAAATCACACACCTCAGAGTGGAAGTGTGTTTAAATCCCATGTCTGCGTGTGTGTGTGCTTGTGTGTGTGTGTTTGTGTGCGTGTTTTTGTGTTTGTGTATGGTAATGAGGATGTATAGCATATTGTAGTTAAAGTGAAAATAGAGTTTATAATTAATGAAGAAGAAGAATATAAATGAAGATGATTCTCTGCACAGCTGAGGTTCTTCTTAGGCTAAAAAATAAATCAGAAGTCTAACTGCATGCCCTAATGTAAGGGATGTAAGGTGTGTGTGTGTGTGTGTGTGTGTGTGTGTGTGTGTGTGTGTGTGTGTGTGTGTGTGTGTGTGTGTGTGTGTGTGTGTGTGTGTGTGTGTGTGTGTAATAAAACATCTCGTCCATCTCCTGTGAGATTAAACGGAGGTGTTTTGTGCTGGAATGTTCTCACGGGGTTGAGAGGAACACCATCCCTGCAGTTCCGGATAGAAATTTACTCCTAGTGGAACACCTGTATCAGAGGGAATTACCTCAGCCAGCCATGGAGAACTAATCCTGAGTGATTAGAGCATCGAAGAACTAGGAACTCTGCAGCATAATGAGCTTCAGAGTGTGAGGAGCACTGTTAAATTCACACTTTAGAACAGTTGAGAGAAAACATAGTGTAGGTGTGTGTAAACTTTAACAAGTTTTTGTGCACTGAAGGTTTAATATCACATATTAATTAATTCATTATTTAGCTTTATTTTTTTGTTGTTGTTGTTTATTCATGTACATTAATTATATATTACATTAATTACAATAAGTGTTTTATTTATCATTTATGCAATTAAATGTTTGCATTTTGGAGCGAGACGTGGGGAGCAGACTTTTATATTAAACAATTAGAAAAAAAGAATAAGGCAAGTTAGAAGGTGTTGGAATGATTAGTGGGGTTAAACACACACACAAAGACATACACACACACACACACAAACACATACACACACACACACACACACCCGATTGTCTTTTGATTATGTCATTCTGTTGTTCCTCTTTAGCATATTGAACAAAACATTTAAACTCAAGCATTAGCATATTTTACTTGTACTGAAATAGCAATTGTGAGAAGAGTAGAGTATATGAGTAGAGCTGTGTGCTTAATGAAGAGTCACTCATTGTGAGGATGCAGTGTAGCACTAGTGAGCAGGACTGGATGCCAGAGGAGGAGGAGGGGGGATTTATAGTTATTAGTTATTAGTTATTAGCGCAGCATTATAAGAATGGCCGGTTGCTGGAGGAGGAGCCATTTGTTGTAAGGAATTAGCATAACATTAGCTGGAAGAGTCATTAATCAGGGTTCAGCTTCTGGTGATGAATGAACATGAACACGGGAATTAATTAATAACCGTGTAAGTTCACTGATAATGACACAGCACTAAAACATTATTGATGACCCAATCAGCACACACACACACACACACACACACACACACACACACACACACACACACACACACACACACACACACACACACACACACACACACACACAGGATTGGGTACTTTATTAATTCAGCATTTCTGTGTCCCGCAATCCTAAATTTCTCTTTCTACCTGGGTGCACACACACACACACACACACACACACACACACACACACACACACACACACACACACACACACACACACACACACACACACACACACACACACACACACACGATTGGGTACTTTATTAATTCAGCATTTCTGTGTCCCGCAATCCTAAATTTCTCTTTCTACCTGGGTGCACACACAAACACACACACACACACACACACACACACACACACACACACACACACACACACACACACACACACCTCACATTATCACTTATCCAACTCATGTTATCATTTATAATCCATCATTACTATTCATTTTAATCCATAACTCTAACCTCTCATTTAAACCTCACCCCCTTTCAAACTCCATCTCTATTGTAACCCTGCTCCATTTATAACCTTCTTACTTGCTCCATTTATAAGCTTCTGATGTTATCTATCTATCTATCTATCTATCTATCTATCTATCTATCTATCTATCTATCTATCTATCTATCTATCTATCTATCTATCTATCTATCTATCTATCTTATAGTGCAGTAAGTAAATCCTGTGCACTCATTTATACACTTCCATCTTCTTGCTCTTATTTTCTGTTCTCATCTCAGGACTCAGTGTGAGGGTTTTCTCCGGATCAGAAAATCTCAAAATAATCTGCGCTGGGACAAAAGGTGAGAAACGCCGTGAGGAAACGCTGACACAAGGCCGAGAGATGTCAGGAAGAGTCTCTGCAGGGCTGCATGTTTTAATACGGCCTCCACACACACAAAATACTGCAGAGAGCGAAATAGAAAGTGTATAAATAGAAGCGAATGTAACATAAACTGCAAGCGGCACATAAACTGCAGATCTATTGCATTTCTATTCACACATATTATAATACTTTATAATGCATTTCTCTATACACATACATTTTGTGATTGGTCAGAATTTTCTAGAACAGCAGCTCTGACAGATGTGCAGATATAAATCACAGGTTTATACCAATGTGTTCAAGTCCCCTCACAGGGACTTGATGTCTTGTTGATCTTGGCATTGTTTGTTATGGTGAGGTTTTCTGTAAGGAGAGGTTCATTTCACAGTTATAGAAGTCTCCAGTGTCAGTGCTTTGTACAGTACCTTTCAGAGGTAAAACTGGAAGGTGACATCTTCATGACACTTTCTGGGTTTCTGGGTAACATGAAAAGATGCTTTTATTTTGTCTTATTAACTTAGAGAGAGAAAAAATAGAAACGGATGAGGGAGCGGATGTTTATAGCTGCTATAGTGCAAGTGTGAACAGGACCTTGTTTCACCCACATTCACCCACACCAACACTACATTTAGCTATAAAATAAATAATGAATTAACAATAAATTAACAATAATTGAAAAAATATTATAATGTAATATGTAATTGCTGGTCAATTGCTGTGGTATAAAAGGAATAACACAATTTGGAACACGCTGTTCTAGGAAAGTCATGACAAAGTGAACATTCTTAATGCATTACTCTGACTTTTTTTGTCTCTTCAGCTGAAAAGAAGTGATCCATCTGTCACTCGTTTATGTCCTCAATCTCTTTCAACAATGACCATCCTTATTTGGACAGGTGTGTGTGTGTGTGTGTGTGTGTGTGTGTGTGTGTGTGTGTGTGTGTGTGTGTGTGTGTGTGTGTGTGTGTGTGTGTGTAGGGAGTGGTAGCTGAGGGATTAGCTCTCTCTCTGTTTGTCAGACATTGTGGTCACTAAGAGTCTCTTGAAAATCTATTCTCAGTACCTGTGTTTGTAAAAACGGGTTAAAAGGTGACCATCAAAGCTTAAGAAAACAAAAAAGCTTAAACACTCACACACACGCACACACACTATACCTTTTAAAACCTCAGGGACATCTGAGAGACATGGTCAGGTTCAGTGTTTGAAGTTTACGTCTTTATATTTGGACTTGTGGTATGTAGCTAATAAATATGCAATGGAGATGAATGTAGATAAAAAGTAATGGAAGATTAAAGCTACCAGTTTAGCATTGTTTAACACACACAATGCAGTGCACCACAAGAGTCCGTTTTAAAATCGCTATAATTCCTGGTTATACGTCTAAGTTAATATAGCTATCAAGCCATTGACATTTGTATAGCATCATACAGTACATGTGTGCTTTTTACAATAATACTGTATTTACATGTGTGTTTTTACAATAATACTGTATTTAAATCATGTACCACTGAACTGTGAGTGATTTTATCAGTACAAAGAGTGAAATAGTTAATCCGTTAAACCTCAATACTAATTCTGCAGAGTTTAATTTGAAGCATGTTAGCATTCACATTATAAAACCAAAAGAGACAGTCAAGAAGTAAAACCTCAGACTTTAAAGCTGGAATGAAACAGTTTTTTTCTCTTACACATTTCTTTCAGTGTGGTTAAGTTTAGCGCAGCACTGCTCCATATCAAAGCTGCTCCATCAGAAGCGATATGATTTGTTCTGTTTGGCCTGAGTGGGCAAAAATAAAGTGCTGTAGAAAAAAAAATCAGCCACTCAGCATGAAGTGTTACACAAACCCCCTGATGCTAACGCCCCCGAGCACACGGCACACCAGACGCTTAGAAGGAGAGCATCAGCAGCTCAGTTTAAGCATATGATCAATCCTTAGATTGTCTGATTTGATTAGACTTTTTATTTTGTTCCAGAGAGTTATCATGTCATTAGCTTGGTTTTATGCCAAGCATTAGCCCTTCATTCTGTTTTACAGCACAATCAAGAAAAGAGTAAAGTAATATTTTCTGACTTAAAAAAAACTCTGTGGGTTAATAAATACACTAAGTGTGTGTTATGCTAATGGTTATAGCAATCTATGCTAGTCGCAGGTTTATGCTGATTCATTGTGTTTCTAACAAAGTGCACACAGTTTAGCATAAATGCGTTAGCATAAAACACTCATGTTTTGTGTTAGGTACTTAGCAATAGTGTTATGTGATTAAGAGAACTGAAGTCATATTAACAAGTTCAGTACGTGCAATTAAGTTTCACACTTGCTAATGTGCAGCAGTAAACTGAATGTTTTTTACAGTACTCGCTAATTTCTCTCTCTCAAATCAAATGTGTGTAAGGAGCAAAATATTGCATATTAAAGAGAGTGTGTTTATGGGCCGAATCACAGCAGTATAACAGATGGATAGGGCCAATAAATAAATAAATGAACAAGTAAATAAGAGGAAGAAAAGAGTTAGAGCATTTCTGATTCACCGTGACTCGTCTGTTTATCTGAGAATCGGTCTAAGGTCCTATCGTCCTCCCACCGTCCGTCTCTTGAAGCACAGAGTCGAGTCGAAAGATTAAAAATGTACTTGTGTGGGCATTTTATTCATTTGATTCACTTCTGTGGTTTTATAGAATTTCATAAAAAATGACTCAGGAGTCTCTATGGTGTCTGTATTTCTAACAGACAGATCTTCCTTTCAAACCCACTCCATATTTACAACCGGAAAACTTTCTGTTCCGAGTGTTTACACAGTAATGTTGTGCTACAAGCTAAAAGTGAAAGTTGCCATTAAATATTGTTAACTAAAATTAGCATAAGCTGTAGCTATAACCATGATAAATATTGCTATGATTCATTATGAGATGACAAGTACACTAAAATTCCTATTTTTCAAGACTTTATTTTTTTTAAAGTATATGTGACAGCATCAGTAAACATGACTATGTTCAAAACTGTAATTAGCATGTAAACGTCTCCTAGCTTCACCTTCTTGTTAATATGCAAGTACAATCACTAACAAATAACATTTCAAAAGTTGGGTCTAAGTGATAAAATAAAACTTGTCCTTGTTTATGAATAGCATATTAACGGTTAAAAAAATCAAATCTAATAAAACACATATTAAAAGTATTTCTTTTTAATACATTTACAGTAAAACAACATCAACAACAACAAAAAGGAAAAGCATACAAACAAAAGCCTATTATAGCAAATATACAAAAATGACAAATAGTTCAAAGTCAACTTGAGTTTAGTCTGATATAAATATTGTTTTCTTGTTAAACTCTTTGTTTTTAAAAGTGAAGCTTTGTTCATCTCCTCTCGTGTACGTACGTATCCTGGGTGGAAAAGGACGTCAGGTTTTTGCCGGAGGGAGCAGGAGGATTAGAGTGAGGCGGCGGAGGAGATTAACATTCTTTAGGGATTTTTAACACTATGGGTGACAAATTTGCAACACTGGCTCTGTGTGTTTCTCTGAGGGTGGGGTGTGTTAATCTGCAGACCGGGTTTAAGACAGGTCAGCTGTAACGGAGGGGGAAATATCTCACTATTTAAAACCAGCAGAGGATAGAGAGACAGAAAGAGAGAGAGAGAGAGCTCTAAAGGAAAGTGGAGCTGTGAGGCGTTACGGTCACTTTAGAACTGAAGAAAGCTCTCAGAAACACACAAGCTATTGTACAAAAACAACACAACTTTCCTCATCACTCTCAGAAAAGAATGATTTCGCTAACAAACCTCCATCATTTTGTAGTGCTACAGTATAAATCCAAAACAGCAACATCTCTTTGTCACCCTGAGAGGTTGTTGGACTACTGTTGAAGGTTATGAGTTTGACTCCCAGGTCCACCAAGCTGTCTCTCCTGGGCCCTTGAGCAAGGCCCTTAACCCTCAATTGCTCAGCTATATAAATGTAGGTCAATCTGGATGATAGCATCCACCAAATGCTGGAAATGTAAATCTATCTTCCATAACTAGCCTGATTTTTTTTCTCTGTCTTGAAATTAGCTTGTCAAGTTTCCAAGAAAACACAGTGTGTAGACTCCTCTGTCCTGGAAAAGCTGGAAAACATCTAGTTAAAACTTAATCTGTTACAAAACGCTAACACTGGAGACTCCTTCCATAACCATGAAATAAACCTCGGAAAACAGAAAACTTCACCATATCAGTGACCCATATTTGGTTTGGTTAACTAGTATCATGTTTTTAAATCTGTGTATAATTAGATGATGATACAGAGGGTAGGTCAACGTTTCTAAACTAGACATGTTTTTAAGGACACAGGTGTAACCAGATCTGAAGCACAAATGTGGTGGTTTGGGCTTTTGCTCTGGTACATTAGATAATGTCACGGCCTATGAAAACAATCAGGAAAATAAAATCAGTGAGATGCTTTCCATTAGATCAGAATCTCAGTGACCAACTTTCAAAATATCTAATATTTTCATTCAGGATTTAATTTTACTTAAAATAATACGTGTAAAATGAAAATGTAGCCTAATATGAGCCTTACAGTAATTCCGGTTGTTGTTGTTGCTTTCACTCCATGTAAATAGTGCAAATTATTATTTTTTGTTTAAGTGTTCAACTGTTTTGGTTCTTTTGTGAAAATTTTTGAATCTTCACCCTTGTTTTTAATTGATGTTTACCCACATACATAATGATAAAATCTGAAATTAGTCATTAAAAGTCATCGCATTTTAAAGTAAGCTTGTACAAATAAAAATCTTGTTTTTGACCAAGAACAAGAAATTACAAGCAGAGGAAAAAATTTCAGATTGTGTTTATTGGCATTGTGTTCATTCTGTCAGGATCGTTTATCGTCCGCTTCATGGAGATGGACAAAAGACAGATGGAGAGATGTAATAACTAAAGCTTACAGTTGTATTGGTGTGAAATATAAAAACGATGGAGTTTTGGGAGTGAGGAGATGCTGTGAAGGAGTTTAAAGTAGGACAGCTGTACAAAAATAGATTATAGATCTCTTCTATCTCTGTGAATTTAATCTCTGCTGAAGACTGAGGTCATGTACAGATGGAAAAAAAAATGAAAAAATAAAACACTGCTTTATACAGAGACAAGACGAGATCACTCAGGAGCTCAGAGGTTCATTTCAGCACCAGCTGTCATAGCTTTTTACCACAGCAGGTAAATGTAGTGTGTAGTGTGTAGTGCAGTGTGTAGAATAGTGTGTAGAGTGTATTGTGCGGTGTTTGTAATAAACGGGGATGTAGTCAGTGTATGTCCCAGTCTCTATATTTAACTGCACTGAAAACTTTATACATGAGCTGTATTTTTAAACAGCTAATCTCCATGTGCCATTTAATACAAGGATTTGTACAGTGGACATTTCACACAGACAGATTTAAAATAAATAAATAAATAAATAAATAAATAAATAAATAAATAAATAAATAAATAAATAAAAAAACACTGTCATGGTGAAGTATGGAGGTATTTATTTCACATTTATTGAAGGTGTCTCCATTGTCAGGTCTTTGGAACAGTCAGAAATGAAGTTGAATATATAAGCTTTCTTACATACAATATCTTTCTCTTAAACAAGAAAACAAGACAAGTTGTGTGTGTATGTGTGTTTAATGTTAGAACTTTGTGAAAGACAAAGGAGACAATTGCTCTAATGCATGTCATTACATGTAAGAAAAAAACTGATAAAAAGTACAATGTGCCAACTTACTGTGCTTTAAGAAGAATAAAACACGGAAAAACAAGGAAAATAATCAGCTTTGGTGTGGTTTTACACACACACACACACACACACACACACACACACACACACACACACACAAACACACATAGTTGCTGCATCTCATTTCACTTATTCTACTTATACTATGCACTTTATTTTGTGAAGAAAAAGCACAAATGTTTCAGCATGTATCAGAAGACTATGTAAGTACTTGGACACATCATGTAACAGAAGAGAGCGTTGTTACCTAGTTACACACACTGTCACCATAAACACATTCCTCACTGCATTTCATCATTTCTAAATTCATTATTCTTTATATACTTTACATCATTTCATTTAATATTCCCTCAATCTAGCACAGGCTCCCTGTGACCTGAGTAGTTCGGATAAGCGGTAGAAAATGAGTGAGTGAGTGAGTGAGTGAGTGAGTGAGTGAGTGAGTGAGTGAGTGAGTGAGTGAGTGATTCCCTCAATCTTTTTTTCTGTACTTCATTTAAAAATAACCCCCCTTCTGTACCCCCCTAAAAATAGACGTTACATTCGTCTGCCATTTTTGTAAAAGTTGAATTTGGTAAAGCAAACTGTTTCAAAACTCCTCTTGTGAGTTGTGAGTGATATACTGTAACCTAAAAAACTGTTGATCCACAAATCCACTCTTCAAAAATCTACCGGAAATAGTAAACCATCTGGGTACCTCTGGGATTCTCATTTTAACATACTATGATTTGGGACACACTCATTTTAATCTTGGATGCTATTTAGGACGGATAGTAGGTAAATTAATACACAGCAAATGCAGTCAATAGAAAGTACTATATTCCCTAAAAGTTCTAAAACCATGCAGAAAGGGTTAAAGAAGGTAATGTTGACACATTGAATGCAGGAAGTGACTAAAGTGCTGTCTTTGTCAGGGTAAAAGCAGGTGCAGTCACACACACACACACACACACACACACACACACACACACACACACACACACACACACACACACACACACACACACACACACAGCACTAATGCTAATGCTGACAGATGGGCAGCGACCTGGACTTGTGCAGGTGTGCATTTTATTAGCGCTGATGCGGGCACAGACAGCATGTCCTTACTGCTAAAGTGAACACTAGCGAGCTCTGTTTATTTAGCAGGTTAGCAAACAGTAATGCACGGTTCTCTGCAATATTTTACAACAGTTAACACTGTGTGTTAGGCACATACATGTGTGTTGCTCTTTGAATGCAACATACTTGTCTGGAATTAACACGGTTTTAAAAATAAAAACATATTTTTGTCAAATGAACAGTAACTATGGGAGCAGTTTAATAAAATAGAAAATAAACTCCGGACCTTAGTCGAGCTCGTCGACTTCTGGTCCTGCATGATGTAATGCTATGTTACAAATGTAAAGCTGATGGAGGACATTCTGCAGAGATTTGCGTGACGCTCCTGCAGAATTTAACTGCTATTTGTTATGGAAATAATTCCAAAACCACTATCACTTTAGAAAACACAGGTTTATACAGACACAATGAAGTGTGGGGAATTTACACAGAGACATTCCTAATGGTCACAGTAACAGCACCAAAGGAAACAATTACAGACTATAGAAATGATCAGTAAAATATCAGGATTAGGATCAGAATCAGGTTTATTGGCCAAGACATTTTTTTACTGGTTGTTGGTGACCTTTAAAAATACAGCCATAAATATACATTTGGTTTACAGACAATGCTATAGAGATTAAATAAAGACCACATTATACAGAGTATGTGACAGGTCAGCAATGTACATATAGTGTGAGTAGTGCAAATAACAGTAGTGTGCAACACGCATGATGAGTGTGTGTACAATACACACTATACAATACAAAATCTATGAGTTGTGCTAGCAGCAATAGTGTGTATATATGATTTTAAACTCTAACTTGGTTTTGAAATCAGTGTCCATACACTTTCATTAAAAAGAAAAGATAAACTTAATAACACAGATTTATTTCAGCTGATTTCAAATGTTTAAAGATTATGAAACTGCTAGGAGTTATCATTCAAAAACATGGCAAGAGTCTTCTTTTCCCCCATAAACAAAAAGAAAACCAGATGAAACGAACAACAAGATTATTTAAATTATTTGAATTATTTAAATTATTTATTTAAAACTCGCTGAAGCTCCACCCCCTTTATCTTTCTCATTGGTAATCTCTCATATAGAAATTATACGCTGAGGCTGCGTCCTCGCTTTCTGTCATGGAAAATGATTAAGCTTTAAGTTTATTAATGTGAAGTAAAATCTATCAGCGTCTCTTCCACTAAGCCTAATCCTAGCTAGCATTAGCTATGAAACATATTATATTTACTAGGAATAGCTGAAAATATTTTGCCTTTATGAGAAAAAATATATATAAAATGATTTGACTGGTATAAAAGATAAAATAAATCTATAACAAAGTGTCAAAACTAACACTTTACAATCTTTATGCTAATACTAATTAGAAAGTTATTTAGATTTCTGTTTGTTCTGTAGCGTCAGTCAGCATTGATGGTGTTTGCAAGTCTGGAAATACTGTATATTGTATTAAAAAAATAAAATGAGAGCCATAATGACTTCCTTTTGGAAATGTAGAGCACTTATACATCGTGATAAATCCATTATTTGAATATATCACAGCAGGGATAGATTTGAACTTCGAATTAAACTCTGAACTCTGCTGTATATCTCCAGGTTTTTTGGTCCGGTTGTCTTTATAAACAGGTGGGACATTCCTTCCGCAGCCTCAAGTTTACTTTTTCAGGAAGAACGGTAAAGACAAACTTCTCCATTTGGCACGTTCGCTCAACGTTTTTGTCCGGTAAAATGAGGAATGGCTTTCACGCTTAGAAAGGAGCACAAAGGCCGATGAAAAGCCATCGTAGAGGAAAGATATCATCTGACTCTTATCCCCCATCTCCCTCCACTCCTCCTGCCCTGGACCACAGTGAACACAAGAAAGTGATTTGTTAATGGCGGCGGTGTAGAGTTTTCACTTTGTTTCATGTTTCAGGAGGATGAGAATTACAGCGTGTCCTACACACACGCAACAAAGCAGCTCTTTGTCCAAAACCCTGACAGTAAAGTGACCCTAAATACTGCACATGGCATGAAGATGCCTCGACCGGCCGCAATGAGTGACGACGATTAGTCATAATGCACAGTTCAAATACTGTATCCAATGTTCAATCGCTGCATAAAATAAATACTGGGCTTAATGTTGAATCCCTGATTCAGCTCTGTCTTAAATACTGCTGTTTAAATGCTATACTGTCCTTGTAAGTACTACATACAAGGTTCAAACTCTGTTTACTGTTTAAAAACTGTATTTAAATTTCACATCTATTCTAGCTTCCATACTCACATATTGTGTCTATGGTTCAAACACTGTATATAAGGTTCAAACACTGTTTAAATACTGTACATTCTGTATCAATCTACTGTCCAAATACTGTCTCTAATGTACAAACACTATAATGTACAAATATTAAAATAGTAAAATGTCTATTATTTAACAGTGTAGGCCTACCATATATTTAAATAATGAATTGATTTTTTATACTCTGTGTCTACTAATTAAATACTGGACATATAAATTCAGTAAAAATGCTATATCTAAAGTAAACACAGTATTTATTCATCAAATATTGAATTTAATTCTCAAATGTTGAGTTGTTCTGTGTATTTCCTGTTTAAATACTAAAGCAGAGATAAACTGATGCAAACATTCCATTTATGTTCACCTAACACAATGCTAAATGTTAGAGTAAACCGACTCACATGTCACACTAACACAAATATCATGCTAACGCTATGCAAAACTCAATCCAACTCTAATGAATTCTAGTAAACTTATCCTACCTCACACTAACATACTGCCAGTTTCATGCTAACAGTATGCTAAGTTCATACAAATAGTAGCTTAAACTAACAATAGCGTTAACATAAAATAACATGAAAAATTCATGCTTAATACAATTCTAAGATTAGGTTAATCACACACCAAAACTAGACCAGCATCATGTTAATTTGAGGCTGAACAATAATAGACCCACAGCTAATACTAGCATAACCTCTGGTAATTCTAGGCTAACACCAACATCATGCTAAAATTAGGACAACCTCAGTGTAGCGATAAGCTAAATGTAAACTAACCTGACTATTACATCAATTCGCCTCATGTCAATGTTATGCTAAAACATATTTATTTTATGATAGTATTAGCCTACCTTTTTTGCTAATTTTAGGTAAAAAAATAGCTCCAATCTCACACTAATGTTAGCTGTTTAATTCATTTATGTAATTTCATTTATGTAATTTCAACATTCTGCAAAATGGCACAATTTGAAAACAAGGATAAAGATCATTTTTAAAGCTCGAGTTAAGGTTTAAAGCTAAAGCGCAAATAAACTGCCACACACTTGTACATGATATCAGTGTTTATTCAGTGAGTGTGATTGCTATGCTAACTTTTTATTCCTGACAGTATTTAAAGAAGAGTTATAAACAGCAGCGCAGCACTGATGTAGGTTGTTACAGAAGTGTGTGTGTGTGTGTGTGTGTGTGTGTGTGTGTGTGTGTGTGTGTGTGTGTGTGTGTGTGTGTGTGTGTGTAGCAGGTGTGTGGTGATAAACTGTTCTGGCTCACACACCATTTTAACACTCAGACACTTGATAGTGAAGATGAACAGAACCTTTGTTATCTTGATTCACAGAAGAAGAAAGCAGGAAGTGCACGTTAAGAGTATCGGCTGCCTGCCAAAGGTCACATTATTAGCATTTTTCACCTCAGTTCTTTATAAAAACAGCAGCAAAGTCCAGGATCCTCCCGTCCCCTGGATAGCGCTTTATTCCAAGCTCGGATTTCAGCTAGCACACTGGCTTTTGTGTTCAATCTGAGATGTTCGTCTCGGCCATGGTGTCAAAGCGGGCCGAGGAGAGCAGATCAGTTTCAGCTGCATGTGCATCAGGAAACTAAATAACGCTGGGGCCTTTTTTTATTAGAGAAAGTTCCAGCAACACTTTCACTCTCAGAGGTAAAGAGATATGCAAATCTAGCTGAACATCCAGTTCACACACATTTGCATCTTAAATTCAGATTAAAATTTACACAGGGCACTATGAGTAAGACACACTCACTCACACACACGCATACACACATGCTGCTCACACTGGACCATATTCAGAGTAGAGTTAAGTGTGTTGTTAGGATTTAATAATGAAATTACTCACATCAGTATTCGGTATTACTGAGTCTCACTTAAGCTCGATTCTGACCTTGAACTTAAGTGCTGTATGTACACTTGAAAACACCCTGAAAAGGTTCATTTTTTTCCACACAGAACACCGAAGGAAACTCATCTTAATCTCAGACATGGTAAATAAATTATGAGTGAACTTACCCTGAGCTGTAAGCATAACAGATGAGCGCTCAGTCAGCTTATCCTTCAAAAGAATGAATTGGAAATGTGATAAATCGCCTACAGTCCATACAGACATTACAATTTCATGACCACGATTTAGTATCTCGTAGCTTTAAGTTGTGAGCATAATATAAATATAAAACAAAATGGTAAATAATAGGATATGCTGGATCAAGTGCTATGTTATTAATAATTCTACTGGCTTCATTTCAATCCTCATCATGTTTTCATTCATGGTATATTATCATAGTAGTCTTTTTATTTTTAAATTGTCACTAGCTTTAATGATACACTGATTTACATTTGCAAATTATACACACTATTTCCTTCTCCAGTCCGTATTTTCTATCCCTGATTTTTTTTCAGGACTATAGGCTAGTGTTTGTGTTTAAAAATCTAGACATATTGAAAAACCCTTTCTAGGATGCTTCTGCTCCAAATATATATTGATTTCACAGCTGAATATGACCCACGGTGCATCATGGGTAATACACACACTCCCAGATGAGAGAATTTGTTAAGAAATGTAATTTGTCTGGTATAAATATATTACAGTATGATAACATTACATAAAAAACTAAATCTTTTGTGCACTCAATCTTTTGACCCTAAGTGTATTTATTGTTGTGTTTTAGTTAATTTTCTGTCTCCGAACGAAACAGAAGGGAAGAAACAGTAACACTGGATCCAATCTTGGAGTTTTTCCAATTTATTCCACTGAGAGAGAGATATGAGGGGAAATTTAACAGGCTAGAAGTTCAAGATATTTAAGGGAGTGCAGAAATATTGACTCACTGCGCTTCCTGAATGGTTTATTATTTTGTTCCTTGAATTAAATGTCTTTCTATCCATGACAGCTGTGTGAGATAAATCTGGATTTGGACTTATTATAGTGCAGTTCATCTCCAAAAAAGTTTAAAAAAATAAAGATTACAGTACATAATAGTCATTACACAGCATACACACTACCTCCATAATTCATGATGGTGTTAAGATCAAACTAGTTTACTGTAAACTGTACATCACAGCTACATACAGTACTTTTTAATCTCCAGATTGCATTGTTCAGATTGTAAACTTTAAGCATAATGGTTTCTATTTATTTCACATTACTATAACTCTCAAGTGCAAATAAATAAATACAATATAGAATAGGTTGAATAAAATATACTGTTATAGAAATGGAACTAGAAATAAAATTAAATTAAATTATGAAAACCAAAACAGAATAAGGACTTTAAAATAAATACCAGATTAAAAATATATAAATATTTGTGATTTCTACATACACTTCATATCCTTAATAAAATATGTTGTTTCAGGATTTATTCTAAGTGCTTGGAATGCTATTCTGCGGTTTGGGACGTGGCCCGGGTCTAAAATATAGGCTGCTATTTTTGATGATGTCATCTTGTTCCTTTATACACGACTCTAATAGAAATACACACATTTACTCGTCTTTAAGCTGACTCTTCTGTTAATGTTTGTTTAAGTTATGAGGACATGGATTGAAACTGAACGGCAGACGTGTGAGAACAGGACGCGTTCACTCAGGATGGAATATTAAACTGGATGAGCACACACACACACACACACACACACACACACACACACACACACACACACACACACACACACACACACACAGGAATGAGAGATTCATATTACAGAATAAACAGAGCTGTGTTTTCTTGTGTCATTCAAAGCAAACATGGAGAAATGTGATGAGGTGATAAATGCACACGCATCCTGTCTGTTCTCATCTCTCGATCATAACAAAGGAGACGTTTAACACTCGGAAACAACTTGCTGTCTATTAAAATCTTTACCTTTCAGCTCTCAGCGAATTTTTCACACCAGTAAAGTTTCACCTTTTCATAAAAATGAGCCACACTTTCATTTGCTCTCTTTACATATGCACTTCATAGCTTGTGAAATGTACGTATAGTGCACGTAATAACCAATAGTGAGCCAATTATGATTCTGCACACTTCTCACTATACAAGTTTTAGAATTAACTCACCAACCCAGCCCACAGTTCATGTTGTATACACACATACAGTGTGAACTGTGGGCTGGGTTGGCGAGTTAATTCCAAAACTTCCGTTAATATTTTACATGAGAAAATCTCCTTGTATACAAAGTGAAATTAGACGGCTGCTTAAGTGGATTTTCTGAGCTCCATATTTAGATTATTCAAATCACCAATATGTAGTTCATGCCTCAGAGGTTGACAGATTTTTCTTGAGTAAAAGCGTCTGACATTAGGTTTTTCAGAAGTGTCTACCAAAGAGAGAGAGAAAATAATAATAGGATGTATCCTAAATCCTAGAGATGATTAAAAATGATTCATGAATCCAAAAAGTTCATCTATCTCCTAAGATCCCGACCAACATTTACTGCTGCATCATAGAGATCATAGTGCCAAACTCCATCATGGTAAAGTATGGCAATTCCACAGTCTGTCAAAAGAAATCACTACAACGGGTGGTGAAAACCACCCAACATATCACTGCTATACAACCTCCAGCCATTGAGTCTCTTCACCACAGTAGATGTCTGCACAAAGACTCCTTCTACCCTAGTCACAAACACTTCAACCTCTTCCACCCAGGAAGAGATACAGGACCATCCACACCAGAACCAGCAGGTTCAAACCTATAAACATACTGAACTCTACACTACACCGTTAGGACCCTGATGTCTCACTAATACTTCACTATCTGTACTCACATAGCAGAACACCCTTCACTCTATACACTTTGTTCCATCTTTTTCTACCAATTCTAATTGTATATAACCGTACATTCATTTCTTTTACCTCTGTTTGTGTATATTATCTGTACATACACTTTTTTTCTTGGTTACTCTTGTACAAACAATATACATAATGTACACATTTTCACAATATATATAATTATATTTTTTTAAGTTATATTGCGCATTCGACCTGATAACTTTATTTATAATTGGACAGATACTGATATATTTAACTGCACTTGTTCCTTTGCACATTTTATTTTTCTACTATTTGCACTTCTGGTAGATACTAAACGGCATATCTATCTATCTATCTATCTATCTATCTATCTATCTATCTATCTATCTATCTATCTATCTATCTATCTATCTATCTATCTATCTATCTATCTATCTATCTATGATTAGTCCTATTCTTAATGATCATATGAACTAATCTGATATTAATATGACTTTAATACAGATTATCATTTTAGCTTCTACACTTATTATTCAGCAATGCATAAAATAGCGCATGATCCATCCAGCACATCCTGTTTTTTTTTTTTTATCAAACGTAATTACAGTTACTTGTGCACACAATTTAATGAAGCTACAACCTACATAATCATGTATAATGTGCGTAAAGAGCTGATCTCACTTTTATTTTATTATTTCATATTTATCTATTAAATAAAATAACTCCAATGTTTTTGTCCATTTAATGTGTTTTCCTGTAAAGATCATACGTTTGATGGATAAGATGAGAAAGCAAAGTGTTTGCTTGCAGCTTGTTCATAATTTTATCCACAAAAAAAAAAAAAAAAATGAATCCTGCAGATAAGAAATGTCTGATTTAGTCGTTGTATGTAACTCAGACGGAGTGCAACTCTTGCTGATTATGGCTATTGTGTGTACTTTACAGAAGAAGGTTAAAGCCGTCTTTGATGCTTAGTGCTGTATCTCCAGACAGATTTTCAGCTTGTTATCATGTTCCGGAAGGTTGATATGTTGTGTGTGTTTTGAAGATTAAAATCACTTACGCACATGCATTTATGCTCAAACCCAGATATCACGTGTTTTTAGTTTAAGAGAATAAAAGATGAGACGTAAGGATGAACAGGGCACGAGGGCGATGATGTCTGTGTGTGTGTGTGTGTGTGTGTGTGTGTGTGTGTGTGTGTGTGTGTGTGTGTGTGTGTGTGTGTGTGTGTGTGTGTGTGAGTCAGTGCGAGTGAGGCGGGTGTGATGACAGTGGTGTGAGTGTGAGGTCTGAAAGAGATGCGTCATATTCCTGTAGCTCTGATCTTATCCTCTTTCTCTCTATCTCGTCTAGATTCCAGTTCCACTATATCACCACCAGCTTGTGTGTGTTTGTGTGTAAGTCTTCTACATGTCACTACCTGCTCGTGCTTCATAAGATACAAAGCGCCTTACTTGCTTTACTATTGAAACTGCTCAAACCTGAAACCTGATTTACTACTGAAACTGATCTGTTACTGAAATCAGTTACACTGAAAAAAAAATACATATTCTTCCTCATTCCTGAAGTCGTGCGTCTCTGCTTCTCATTTTTAGGAGAAATGATGTTCATACATTAGATTAGATTTAAATATTTATTAGGTTTAATGGTCTGGGCTTCTGTTCTGGTCTTTGCATCACTGTTTCCCTTCAATATTTGTTTTAGATCATATTTAATGCCCAGTGCTAGGTTATTGTTTGCTACTGTTTTAAACGATTATCTGTAAATCAGAAGTTTGTAGTAATAACATCATAGCTGTTACATACCCACCCCAACACACACACACACACACACACACACACACACACACACACACACACACACAGACAATTTTTGGCAGATTTGAAAACAATTTCTTCCACACTTAAGTATGATTTCTCTACATGACTTTACTTCTTGCAAATATTAGGTCTCAAATTATCTTTAAAATAGGCAATGAAAAAGTTCTGTTGAATTCTAGATTCTGATTAGTTGTGAAGACAATATTAATATGAACAATAGTGCAGTTACAAATCACTACCAGTGAAACATTTTAGTATTCCTTTTTCTCATCTGAACTCAACAAAAGAAAAGACAGGCCACGCCCTCAAGAAAACAGTAGCGGTTGCTAAAAACCACAGAACTACAAGCAATGTGATAGTCATCACCTACTAACATGAATGTAGCATTCTAGATGTCCGGATGTTAGTCTTCTTTCCATAAAAAGGGTAAAAAGAGGATTCCTGAAATTCTTTGAACTAGTGTGTGTGTGTGTGTGTGTGTGTGTGTGTGTGTGTGTGTGTGTGTGTGTGTGTGTGTGTGTGTGTGTGTGTGTGTGTGTGTATATACGTGTGTGTGTTTCCTGCTGCCCTGTGCTCAGTAATCCATCATGGTGCTGGTGTTGAGTTTATCTCTGACTCAAAACACCCTCGGGTCACTCTCCATCCCCTGCTCTAGACTGCCAGACGACTCTGAGTGTGTGTGTGTGTGTGTGTGTGTGTGTGTGTGTGTGTGTGTGTGTGTGTGTGTGTGTGTGTGTGTGTGTGTGTGTGTGTGTGTGTGTGTGTGTGTAAGTATGTGAAAGGTTGGTTTGTACCTATTGCACCCATAAGCATAAAAAGTACTGTATAACACCTACCTTTTTTTTAATCAGTACACTAGTAGAGTGATTTGGGTCTCAGCCACACAGTCATAGTAATAAAGAAGGTTTGGTTGTGGTTAGTAATTGCTTTGCTAGCAGGATGAATAGGCAAGCTAATTATCACCTTGTGTGAAGTAGTATACACTAAAAGTGCTATTTTTGCATACTTTTTAATGCAGTTTGGAACACAGCCCACGGTAAAGAGAAAAAGGGGAATTGGTGTGCTTCAAAAAAAACTTTGATGTTATGAGTCTCCGTTCCAATCTTTCAATTGCTGCATCTCAAATCACAGGCTGTTAAAATAGTACACTAACTATTCAGAGCAGTAAGGTGGTTTGGGATTTGAGATGCAGCTAATTATCATGATTAGTAGGAAAGTGTATGTATGCTAGCTAAGCTCTTAGCCAGCTGAGAAACTCGATGTAGGGCAACAGTATGTCATTTGGGTCACAACACATGACTGCATGAGTGTCCATTTAGGGTAGAAAGGTTATAGATAAGGATAGGAACATGTGAGAATGATGTCAAAATGTCATAGTGTGTGTGTGCGTGTTCATGTTTGTGTGTTTTAAAATCCTATATGAGTAGCTCAGTTGTAACACGAGCATCCCTCCGCATCCATACGAATTTGTTTCCGGATAAATATTTGCAAACATCCATCAACTTTAATGATATTGCTTTAGTACAAAGAATCTGTCCAGCTGCATTTCCACTGCAAACACGCCGATATTGAGTGATGACCCTTACTAACACCCCTTACTTACTCCCCCATCACTTTTACCCCTACACATCACTGTGGAGTGACAGTGATGAGCCTAATCCTGCTGAGACAAGAACTTCATAGTGACACTTCACAGAACCTGCAGCCTGGACACTTTCATTTGACATGACATGGAAATATTCAAATGTTCATGCTGCCCCTGATCCAGACTACAGAAACAGAAGCATTTCTGCAATTAAAAAAAAGAAAAAAGACATTTGTGTGCCTTAACAACAGAGATTAATCAAGTCAAGCTCAGTAGGTTTTACTGGCATTCTCGTGATTCACTGACTACAGACAGGTATAATGCTATTAAATAAAATGCCAACAATAAATAAATAAATAAGGCTTTCCAAATTTGTCTGTTGTCTCCTGTGTTTCCTACAGTCACGCCTGTGAGTTCCACCCCACATGAGGTCCTTATCACCAGAATACGAGGTCACTTGCAGGTCACATGATCAACATGATTTCCCCAGTTACTGACTGTTTACTGACTAAATCGTGTACTGTCACAGTACCGACTGCAGTTCATTTAGTATCTACTAACTGACCACTAACTAAGCACTGATGCAGTATGGATGATATACATGTAGTTTTACTACAATCCCGACAAACTGCATCTGCCATGCTGGCACTGCCACGTCATTCACTACGGCATTTTTTTTTTTTAAACCACAACTGTTTTTTTTTCTTGTTTAAGCCTTTAATAAGTTACTCAGGTGTTGTTAAGCAAGTACGGTTCAACCACAAAGAACAGCATTTAACCTATAACACTTAAAATGACACGTAATAGGTGTTGCTTTCCACCATCTTTGATTCTAACAGCTCTTTTATATTAGTCCTATTGCTTTATGGGATAGCGCAATGTTCGTTGCTTCCATACTGCAGAATCTCAGTGGAGACAGAAGGTCATCTGGATATTTCATACCAGCTGTTTTATGAACGAGAATGTGGACATACTAGAAGCTTCTTTTTGGCTTCCTGCTTTTCGCCTACTGTATAATGTGGAAGTCGGGATATATATCTATTCTACATTTTTATTATTATGTAAAGCTGCTTTGAGACAATGTCCATTGTCAAAAAAGTGCCATATAAATAAAATCCAATTGAAGTAAACTGAATAATTGGACACAACATCAGATTTCTTCAGTTCATTGTGAAGTCATGCCAGCTTTGTTTTCCAGTTTTTGATTGATAATCTAATTGATGTTCTTTGGCTGTTCTACAATTGTTGATTAATTTACTATAACAGCATCATAAAAACAAGTGTTGTATTCCTTACTTAATCATGTAAGTGTACACCGTGTCTTCGTAAATCAGCTATGTTAATGTCTGATTAAATATTTCATCATTGTTTCTGTAATGTCGAGGACAGCTCATGGGCACATGTGGGTCTCACCGGAGAAACGTGTTGATAAACATGCTTTATGTTTAACGTGAAGTGAGACAGCATGTGTAACCATGACTCACACAACTCATTCATTGGTGTCATAGGTTCATTTAATTCAGGAAATTATTTGGTTTAGTCACCAGGAATATAATCTTCACTTCTAAATATTAAATATGTTTGCAGGACAAATCTGTTGCTTCTCAGTACAAGGGAGTGAGTGTTTACGCCATTGTACATTCATTCACTGCTGTTCACTACAAGTGCGTGGTCATAAGATACAGTGTTTCTGCTTATTGGTCAGTGAATAAGGTAGATTGATGGAGTTCTGTTGCTATGAAACAAATTGAATTCAATTCAATCGAGAAACAAACACTGGACAATTTTAGTTCATTCACGACTGGAATTATTAGCAGCCGCAATTATGGGGATGCGGTAACCTAGTGATTAACGTGCTGTATTAACTATTCGAAGGTTGTAAGTTTATATCTAAGCATCCGCCGATCAAGGCCCTTAACCATCAGTTGCTCAGCTGTATAATGATATAATGTGAGTCACTCTGGATAAGGGCATCTGCCAAATGATGTAAATGTAAATAGGTCCATGATATGGAGACTCAGGGTTAACTAATTTGACCATTTGCAGGGCAGCACACACACACACACACACACACACACACACACACACACACACACACTCTCTCTCGCAGTCTCCTTTAGTGTTATTTGTCATTTTGAGATTGATGACTAACACAGCCATTGTGTTTCCTGCTTTCACCTGCCCTCAGGTAACCCTGCCCACATTCATCCATCAGCCATCATTACACCCCAGCAGCACCGGATATCTCTGTTCACACTGTAGCATCTCAGAATAGTATGCAGCCTATATACTAAGCGAGGAGTCCACTTTGGCCACATCCCAAACCAAACAACTGTCGACTATATAGGCAACTCAACATTGCAGTCTGGATTTGGGACACATCTACAGTGGACATGAGGATGTTTATATAACTGGTGTAGAGTATTGGAAAAGTAGATTGGGACAAAACCCGCAATAATACAATAATACAGTATCTGAGTTTTTCATCAGCTCAAGAAAGATGGCTGAGCGTCCAGGAAGTGCAGTATGAGGTTAATTACTGTTTTGCCAAAGGCTGGAAAACCCACCAATGTTCTCATGATGAGTGTGTGTGAGAGAGAATGTGTGTGTGTGTGTGTGTGTGTGTGTGTGTGTGTGTGTGTGTGTGTGTGTGTGTGTGTGTGTGTGTGTGTGTGTGAAAGACATAAAGACGGGGGAAAAGGTCCTGCACCACCTGGATTTGTATCTTTGCCCTGTCATTAACACTCTGAGTCAGAACCAGAGCTTGTCAGCATTTATGTGTGTGTGTGTGTGTGTGTGTGTGTGTGTGTGTGTGTGTGTGTGTGTGTGTGTGTGTGTGTGTGTGTGCGCGCGCGCAGTGTGTGTATGTGTGCATGTACGTGAATTTAAGCATCTCCTCCCTGTGTTCTTTGTACTAGCATGCAAAACCCCTGCATACCAACTTCTGCTCTGTTTGTTTATCATTATTTTTGCATTACTTCAAAGAGCTAAACACATACTCTCTCTCTCTCTCTCTCTCTCTCTCTCTCTCTCTCTCTCTCTCTCTCTCTCTCTCTCTCTCTCTCTCTCTCTCTCTCTCTCTCTCTCTTCTCTCTCTCTCTCTCTCCCTCTCTCTCCTCATCTCATCCCTCTCCTCTCCGTCTCTCTCTCTCTCTCACACACACACACACACACACACACACACACACACACACACACACACACACACACACACACACACACACACACACACACACACACACACACTGGATGTAAATTTGTGAAAATGAGTCTCATTAGCTTCCCTTAGTGGAATCCGTCATGTACCGCAGGTCAAAGTTTTTTGACATTTAGCCAACATAAAGCAGCCGTCTACCTTTTTCAGATTTTATATCATTGTATATAAACAGAAAGAGAGAGAGAGAGAGAGAGAGAGAGAGAGAGAGAGAGAGAGAGAGAGAGATACGCAGACAGGTATTTAATCAGATAATCAGACATGAAGACATATACACAGTCTGACAGACACTCATACACACAAATACTCTGACCAACAGACACTCATATACACAGATACTCTGTCAGACAGACAGACAGACAGACAGACAGACAGACAGACAGACAGACAGACAGACACTCATATACACAAATACTCTGACCAACAGACACTCATACACACAGATACTCTGTCAGACAGACAGACAGACACTCATACACAGACAGAACAGACAGATACTCACACACAGAAACTCTGACAGACATGCAAACACTTACACACAGATACTTTGGCAGACAGACAAACAGACAGACAGACAGACAGACAGATACTCATTTGACAATAAATCTAAGAGTGTATCAGTCATTTAATGTGTGATAAGCCGATGGGCTTTGATGACATCATCGTAATGTATTCTCTGAAATATCTTCAGCAGAATAGTAACAGAAACCCAGCAGCTATTTATTTATTTATTTATTTATTTATTTATTTATTTATTTATTTATTTATTTATTTATTTATTTATTTATTTATTTAGCTAAAATATTTAATCATCAGTGTAAAACACTATTTGTAAATCAACATTGGCAGGCTGTTATTAGCCACTCCTCTGTCTTCAAGCCCATCACTACCATCACCTGCCTATATAATCTGATGTATTTCTAATCTAACATGATTAGATTTAACATGATTTGATCTCATATTTATCATACTATTTTAGTATACTATATTAAAGTATAATATAATACACAATATATACAGTAAGTACAATATACATTAGGTGCCAAAACTATAATAATTTTTTTTTTTGGAAAGGTTGTCACTTTTCTAAACATGTTTACAGGTCATTAAATGTCAGACAATATAGAAAAATGTGAAATATGCATAATAAATGAATTCTGCATAATAAGAAGCTGTACAAAGACCCCGTTAAAACCTGCATTGTAAGTTTCACTACATACACAACACTACCGTTTGCTCAAAATACTTTTTCCCTACTGACATCCATTTTTGTATTATTTATCCTACACAGAGTCACACGAAGCCCTGAGACTTTTTTCAAAAGATTCAGGAAACAAAGTAAGGGGACACTGTGGGCAGCTGCCAACCCATTACAGGGCACAATCGCACAAACACTCACGCACTGCAGAGTATTCCATAAATGCCAATCAGCTTACAACAGCTGATTTTTTGGACTGGTGGAGGAAACTGGAGTACCCAAAAGAAACCCCTGATGCACACGAAGAACATATACAGTCCACACACTAGGCGGAGGTGGGAATTAAACCCCCAACCTTGGAGGCGCAAGACTAATCCAGTGTTCCCATTACTGACATAACTGCCTTTAAATTTTCCAAATTCTTCCCAAATTATTTTCTCAGTCCTGCTCCTCCACCATGATGAAAAGGTAACACACTGATCACCCTGTCTGTAATTACACCATGTTCATATGCAGCCTTTAGTGTTTTAAACAAACTCTTATTAACACCATTTCACAGAACAGGAATGCAGAACTACACCTGGTTTTAGTAATTAACACATTATTACATCCTTTACTTAACACACAGTGAAGTCCACTCACCCCGAGATTAATTCAGGATGAGGGTATAGATGCAGGCAGAGGGTTTGGACATTATTTGTTGTTGTTCTTTTGCTGCTCCCAGATTGGGGTCGCCACAATGAATCATATGGTATGCATATATGATTTGGCACCAGATGCATTTACTGATGCAACCCTCCTGTTTTATCTGGGCTTGGGACTTAACCCTTCAGTAGCTGGATTGGCTCTCGGCACGGGAATCAAACCCGGGCCGCATGAATGAGAGGCAGGATCCTGTCACTGGACCACCAAGAGGCTTGGCCAACCATATGTCTTGCACCATATTCCTTAGATCTAAATTTGAAGCATCCTCATTGTGAATGACTTTGTCAGAGACACCAGTGATGTTACTCTGACTTACCTTTAATATAAAGGTACCATGTTTGTGTTAGGAGCTTAAAAGCAGTCATCTCCAAAATGAAGATCAGCTGTTTCTGTAAAATTTTAATCATGGCTATGGTCCTCAAAGAGCTGACGAAGCATGTACAGCATCTCACAGCTGATAGGTGTAGATCAGGAGATGGGTGCAAAAACATTAACAGAACCTTAGAAATCATGAAAGTCCTCATCAACATGTGGGGGTAATTTAGCAGCACACTGACATCACCAGTACAGGAAAATGATGACTTTCATTAGATTCACTGTGCACTTTGAAAGATCTCAAGCTTGTTTGCCAGGAAGAGGGAATAAATTTGTGTGTGTGTGTGTTCACATATTTTACAACAGCTGATTAGAAATTAGCTGCTTGGGGTGAAGTCTTAGCAAGTCTGTAATTACAAAACCTGCAACAAACCCAGAGTGTAAAGACCATGATGTGTGTGTGTGTGTGTGTGTGTGTGTGTGTGTGTGTGTGTGTGTGTGTGTGTGTGTGTGTGTGTGTGTGTGTGTGTGTGTGTTAATAACAGTATGAGTCAGAGAGATGAGCTGTATGAAATAAAACTCCAAATTATGGCTCAACAACGATGACAAAATCTGACACAAAATCTGTCTCTCAGCCCCACACTAAGTGTATGTGTATGTGTGTGTTCTCACTGTATATGATGGAGTGTATTGTTGTAAAGTGAGTGCACTGAGTGTAAAGTTAAAATTATAATATATAATATATAATATGTTTTACTGAAGAAACTTGAAGGAATTTGTATTTTTGATACAAAACACTTCAACTTATTTGAACTCAGTTCAAATAAATAAAGATAATAGACTATTGTTGCTAGTCAACTAGCAAATGCACACATAATCACTTAAATAAAAATAATCCTAACTATTAAGATAACATGTAGCCTTTAAATCTTTTATCTAGAAACAAAATAGAATTTACTGAGAAAAAAAACTGCACCATATTTACACTTAGCATCAAATGCTAACAGAGCTAAGTCATTCCTCATTGGAAGGAATCCTGTCATGAAAAAACTCTAAAGTTAAAATTAAGACAGTCCTGGTGCCTTTAGCCCTAATCAATAATTAATTATCAGTTTAACCCATTATAAAGTTAGTTTTAGCAAAAACCTCATCGATTTCGACTCATACATCTCAAAAAAAATATGACTAGCATCAGAAAAGCTTCTTCACTTAAAGATGTGTTTAACCCCCTAATATAAATGATTCCAGAGACTTTAAAAGATGAAAACGTTCAGAAAGTCTTGAAAGCCCCTAACAAGGGGGAAGTAGGAACAATTTCAGTGGCACTAAATGTATAGAAGGATCAAGTGAGCATCCAGAGTGAACGTAGCTTGCTGTTATCGTGGTGTTTGTCAGTCCTCTTTCCTGCTCTCATATACAGCAAGTTTCAATTCTGATATAAGGCCACAACAGTCTCATTTAACAAACCTTTTCCCCTTCTGTTTTTTTTTTCCACAACTCGATGAAACCTTCTATTTTCATACGCCCATATTTCACTTGTGATGTGTTCTCCTGCAGCAACTACTGAGAATCAATACAGAATAAAAACATTCAGACGTCCAAATCGTTTGTGTCTTTTACTGCCAGGATTAGGGTTTTTTTCCCTTTTAAACTGTTGATGTTCTGACTAACATTGTGTCACACAGTATAAGCACAGTGCTGCAACAAAAGCTGTTGATTACTTTTATATATTAGAAGCTTTATCAACATAAGTTTATCTTAATGTGCTTGTTATCTTAATAAATTGCTTCTATAGTAACAGCCCATTACCTGGGACTTCTTCACATACATTTTTTGAAAAAAATGTGTAATCATTGATATCACAGACAAGGCACCACATATACAGTATACAAGAAAAAGTTCAAATGTTACTTATTTAATTTTTAATTTATTTACACCAAAATCAAGTATATTCACAAAGGTACTCATAGCTTAATATAACCCGTCAGTGGATAAATAACGCTTGTATCAGTCATTCTTAAGCTACTTTATACACGTGTATTAATGTAAGGTTCTAATGTAAATTTCGTGTGTGTGTGTGTGTGTGTGTGTGTGTGTGTAGTTTTTTTAGTTGATGTTTCTTTCCCTCAGTAAAATGACCAGAAAACATATTTTACATGTGACAGCATTGAGCTCAGCCAAGTAAAGGGAACTGAGTCGGTTTCAAAGGAAAAAATGTGGGTTTTTTTATCCCACTCTTTGTAATTGTAATGGTTGTGTGTGTGTGTGTGTGTGTGTGTGTGTGTGTGTGTGTGTGTGTGTGTGTGTGTGTGTGTGTGTGTGTGTGTGTGTGTGTGTGTGTGTGTGTGTGTGTGTGTTTTCTTCAGAGTGCCAAAAATGGCTGGTATGTGAGTGGTGTTCTTCTGAGTGTGACACAAGATCAATGTTCTCCGCTGTCTGCATCTCATACTGTAACTGGGCAGTTAGCCGATAAAGTTTTCTCGGGAATACTGGGGGAAATGGTTGACATTCTGTGTGTAAGTGTGTGAGCTCAAGGTGTGTGTTCTTTGTTTAGCTGATGGAGATCTGTGTGAATGTTAGGATATAACACACACAGGTCTTCTTCAGAATTAGAGTGTTGACGCATAATGGCTTTAATGAGGGGGAATGGTCATGTGATTCCAGAGAGCAGAAGGGGCAGAGTCAGGTAGAGAACACCTAAAATATAAGTACCAGGTTGTTTGAGAGGTTTGAGGACAGAGTCAGGTGACTCCAGAGAGCTAAGCAGGCAAGGTCAAGTGGGTAGCTTCAGTGAGATGAGAGGGTGGGGTCAGGTGACTCCAGAAGATTGAGAGGTTGGGATGACAACAGCAAGCAGAAAAGAGTGGAAACTTGGAAGTCTGCAGAAATTAAGAAGCAAGGTAGACAACTGTGAGAAGATAAGGAGCAGAAATTAAGAAGCTAGATAGACAACTGCGAGAAGATAAGGAGCTGAATGACAGCTTTAATTGGAGAGCAGAGGGGGTGGGGCCAAGCAACTCCAGACAGGAGAAGGTGTGGAGCCATGTGGGTGCAGAGATGATAAGGCTTTAAAGAGCTGAATGGGGGATGATTACTTTCAGACAACTGAAGGGAGTGTGGGTGGGTGTGGGTGGGTGTGGGGGGTGTCCAGAGAGCTGTGAAAGTGGGGAAGGTAGATGGGGCGGGGCCAGGTGGATGGCTTTAAAAGTATGACGGGGCGGGGCTAAACTCTACACATCCAAGGCGGTAAAGTACATAATTTCTTTGTTTCATCACGTTCTCTTAAAGAAACCTGATAATCTGAGTTTGTTTTATTTTCATTTTTTAATATGATAAGTGTCCTGCTCAGATGTGATGAAGTCATAGTCAGTTTGTTGAAGGTCAAAGTTCAGTGTGAAGTCCTCAAGAGGATGCTTAGCCAGGTTCTGCTTGTTTAATTGAATAATATGAAGCATTTAGAAGCAAGCAGGAGCGGAAAACAGACGGCCGCGTCTCAGTTCATCCCCGCTGAGACGTCTGCCCTGAAAGTCTGGCACTAATTATTTAATTAACAAGACGAACGGGGCTTCAGTACATCTGCTCACTCGTGTTGCACAGAACATGGGGTAACCTTGAGCTCCAGGCAGGCTTCAGTACACTGTCTTTTAGTATATGAAGAGGGAACAAACACGCTGTTCAGTTTAGAATTTATTGATCTTATGTGAGTGAAAATAATAAATGTTATTAAATAATCATGTCCTCATACTTTATTCTTCTGAATATTACTGTATAGTGGCCTTCCTACTGAACAGTTCTTCGTGACAAAAAATACACATTTTGTGTGTTTCCTGTGTTCCCAAAGTTCTCAAACATCCTTGAAATCACACACTCACAAACACAAACACACACACACACACACTCACAAACACAAACACACCCACACACACACATACACACTCACAAACACACACACACACACACACACACACACACACACACACACACACACACACACACATATATATATAGAGAGAGAGGTTTAGTGACAGGGTCAGGTGACTACAGAGAGCTATGGAGTTCTTTCTATCTATCTATCTATCTATCTATCTATCTATCTATCTATCTATCTATCTATCTATCTATCTATCTATCTATCGACAATTAAGAAGAAGAAGAAGAAGAAGAAGAAGAAGAAGAAGAAGAAGAAGACAAAGAAGAAGAAGAATCTGCTTGCTTGCCCATTTTCTTTGCTTACAGAAGGGACAAAATGTTCCTATTATGTGTTGTGACATTATATCCTGTTTAATATTTATGACACGCTTATTTATATTCATTGCATGCTTTGTTAGTATTCACTGTTCATTAAAACATCAAGTATTTTAGACCTGGTGGTTCAGTGTCAGGATCCCATGCTCTCACTGCCTTGGACTTAACTCTCAAATGCTCAGCTATATGAGATAAATGTGAGTCTCTCTGGATACGGGCGTCTGCCAAATGCTAGAAATGTTAATGTTTCCGGATAAAGTGGGAGGCATCTTATGTAAAAACCAAATTCAAAGTGTGGTGACAGGGAGCAGTCAAATGGTCTGGAGTTTAAGAATGAAAGAAAGAAAGACTGAGTGAGAGGAAAAAGATTGTTTCCTAATGTTTCACCAGGACTGCCCTACAATCACATGATCTTAGCTCCGCCCCTAAAAGTAAGCTAGGACAATGAGTTGCTTAACTAGAAGCCTAGCAAGAGTTTTAGCAAATCAATAAGTGATCGTGTTGCAGTTGTGCTGAACTAAAGCGTTGAATCGGAATGTGTTTTGATGATAAATGTGCAGATGGAGAGAGTGTTGTAGCTCTGATGGATGACTCCGGTGCAGTTCTGACGCTCTGTCTCTGCTCTGATATGGAAATGAAAACAGCTGTCGCTTTACGTTTTTCTCCTTCAACGCTAATTAATCATGCCGAAGCAGCAGCAGCGCTCCTCAACTCCACTTTCTCTCACTTTATCCTGAGCGCTCTGAGCGTGTGCAGCGTTTAAGAGTCAGACTCGTATTAACCCGAGTGTGTCGGGACGACAGTTGAGTCAGTACGATGGATGAGATCGGACATGTTCGCAGGTGGTGATCGTTAGGACTGACGCAGAGATACGGCTTCAGTGATATGGTTCATCTATGCTTTAGCAATGGATTAGTGACACTTTTAAAAAGGGAACTGCTTGGTAGGGGGACGTGGTAGCCTAATGGTTAAGGCGTTGGTCTACAGATTGGAAGGTCATGAGTTCAAATCCCAGATCCACCATGCTAGCACTGCATGGCCCTTGAGCAAGACTCTTAACCCTCAGTTGTAGAAATAGAAATAAATTGTAAGTCACTCTGGATAAGGGTGTCTGCTAAATGACAGAAATAGAAATGCTGGATAAGAAAGAGCTCTCTATCTCACACACACCTGCAAAACTATTTTAAAAATTCAGCTTCATTTCTCTAGAACAAACAGAACTAAAGGAAACAAAAAAGAAAAAACAAACAGGAAAATTGTCATAGAAACATATCCTGTATGGCCAAAGGTTTGTGGACACCTGACCCTCATACTCATCTGTGGATCTTCCTTTAACTCTTGCCATAAAGTTGGAAGCACACAATTGTCTAGATTGTCTTTGTACATTTTGCATGCAATATAAATTTCCCTTCACTGGAGCTGATTCCATTATGACAATGCTCCCGTGTACAAAGTGAGCTCCATGAAAACACACACACAGGCCTGAACTCAACTCACTGAACACCTTTGGGGTAAATTGAAGCCCAGACTGTGCCCCGGACCTCCTCACCCATCATCGGTGTGTGATCCCGCTAATGCTCTTATGGCTGAATACACACAAATCCCAGAGTCTCGCTTCAAAATCTAGTGGAAAACCTTCCCAGAAGGGTGGAGGAGTATGTTATAGAAACAACTCTACATCAATGCCCGTATGATTTGAATGGAAACATATGGTATTGATAGGCAGGTGTCCTGTGTGTAATATAGAAGAAAGAAGATAAGAAAGAAAATAGAGAAAGAACACTGAATGAGCAGAAGAAAAAGAAATCAGAACAACTGAGAAAATAAAGAAAAATAGTAACAAAAAAATCTTTAAAAAAAAATTGCTATTTCACTGTTTATGAAATTTTAAACTTATTTTTAAAGATCTTTGAATTCTTTTTATGTATCAGTGTCACAGTAAAAAACAGCTTAAATCCGATCGCTAGGTTTTACAACACATACAATAATGCAGCCAACAGTGTGTGTGTGTGTGTGTGTGTGTGTGTGTGTGTGTGTGTGTGTGTGTGTGTGTGTGTGTGTGTGTGTGTGTGTGTGTGTGTGTGTGTGATGTTTTTGTTGATGTGTTCAGAAGCAAGTTTGGATCTAAAATAATGCAAATATTATGAAAATGTTTGTCACAGTGTTTATTCATTAGTAGTCATTAGTGGTCTGTTATTTGCTGCATGACATCATTTACATCATCTGTTTCTAATTAGGCGATATGAATGACTAATGATGAATAAAATACCACTAATGTCTGCTAATGACAAGATGAACATATTCTAGTGAAACACATGTAGGTCTGTTATACAGAGGAAGCTGGGAAATGAAACAGGAAGTGCTCTATTTATAAGAAACCCAAACACCACAAACAGGCCTTTTGGTGTCATGAATATTAATGGATAATTAATTATTAACCACCTTATTAATATTCATAATCTGTATGTTAAATGTCTATATACAATGTGCATCAGGAAATTAATCTCTACTACATTAAAACAGCAGAAAGAAAGAAAGAAAGAAAGAAAGAAAGAAAGAAAGAAAGAAAGAAAGAAAGAAAGAAAGAAAGAAAGAAAGAAAGAAAGAAAGAAAGAAAGAAAGAAAGAGAGAAAAACACCAGATTGAAAGAGGAAAGTTAAACTTTAGGATTATTTAAACTTGTAAATAAAATAAATTTAGTTTGAGTGTGTTTAGGCCTGAAGGAGTCGCCTTGTCCTGAGTAGATTTAAAGATTTAGTGTTAATGCTTTTTTAAGCTGCAGGACTGGAGAGTAAACCCTGAGGTATGTTACAGAGAAGGAGAGAGAGTGGAGGAAGACGTCTGTGCAGATCCTGACCATGACATTTCTTGTGTTTAGTGTGATTCAGATTTATCTCAGCGTCTGAGAGTGATAAGCTCACTGAGAGTGTTCAGGGAGGATTTCTCTACATTCTGCCAAACACACACCATTCATTTTCATTCCTGAGCACTTGTCTCGCTTTGTCTCCATCTGCCTCGGCTTGGCTCTGTCCTCTGCAGACACTGAGTCACGTCCCAGCACATTACACACTACACACTAAATACTACACATTACACGCTTCATACTACACACTAAATACTACATATTACACACTTCATACTACACACTAAATACTACACTTTACACACTTCATACTACACACTAAATACTGGACACTACATAATAAATACTACACATTACACACTAAATACTGCACATTATACACTACATAATAAATACTGCACCTTACACACTACAGAATAAATACTGGACACTACATAATAAATGCTACGCTTCACACACTTCATACTACACACTAAATACTACATAGTAAATACTGGACACTACATAATAAATACTGCTCATTGGGGGAAGTCTTGGCCTAATGGTTAGAGAGTTTGACTCCTAACCCTAAGGTTGTGGGTTCGAGTCTCGGGCCAGCCACGACTGAGTTGCCTTTGAGCAAGCCACCAAACCCCCCTAACTGCTCCCCAGGCAACGCAGCATAAATGACTGCCCACTGCTCTGGGTGTGTGTTCACGGTGTGTGTGTTTTCACTGCTGTGTGTGTGCACTTTGGATGGGTTAAATGCAACGAATCCAACGAATTCTGAGTATGGGTCACCATACTTAGCCGTTTGTCACGTCACTTTCACTTTCATTACAGACTACACGATAAATACTGCACACTTCACACTATACATTAAACATTACATAATAAATACTGCACATTACACATTAAACACTGCACAATAAATACTGCATGTTACACAATACACACTATATATTGAACACTGCACATTACACACTATACATTACACATTACATACTTCACATTAAAGACTGCACACTACACAATACATTCTTTAAACACTACCAATTAAACACTATGTAATAATCCTCTATACGTTAAACATTACACATACCTTGATAGGTCTATAGCACTACATGCTTTAAAGATGAAATAAAGGCATGTTAAGCAGCTGGAAGTTCTCATGAATAAAACATATGAAAGCTTTGTTTTAAGTGCTTCTTCACAATTACTGTTTCACTACTGTCACTATAGTGCCTTTTCACCGAGACAAAGAAATATGAGGTTTTATTTCTGCTACACACCACATTTCAGCCACTTAATCCGCAGTTCACAAACAACAAGTAAAACTGTATAATATTAAAACCATAATATACATAAGAAAAGATTACATTTAGAAAGAAAGAAAGAAAGAAAGAAAGAAAGAAAGAAAGAAAGAAAGAAAGAAAGAAAGAAAGAAAGAAAGAAAGAAAGAAAGAAACGGTGAGTTTAAATATTGTGTATAAAGCTGTAACTGATTTCACAGTGTATATTTCTTTTCAGTGAGTGAGTTTAAAATCAACATTTTCAGGATTTCTGCTTTCTCCTCATGTAGTTAACCTTCCAGTTTAATTCACTTTAATCCCTTGAGATGTGCTTACATGACACTCAGTGCTGCTGTTGTGCAGGGTTACAACACCTGAGGACTGATGCCTAGCTGTGACTGCATGTTGATTCCAGAAGCAGGCGGAAACTTGGTTTGGAATTAGCTCGGCTCCAGGTAACTTAAAATTCCATCAGTGGTATTACCAATGCTAATCCTGGAGCATGCTACACCTTCACAACTAATGACTTATTACAAATTATTACAATTTCTATTTGTTGTTAACACAAAAAAACACAGCCCTAATATACTATAATAATCATACAAAGAATGTTTTTTTTTATTATCATTTAGAACTTTTATAACATAGTCTTCCGTAGCACCTTTCTAACACGTAATGCTTTACACCAAAGAGTAAAAAAAAAGCATGAGAGTTGGCAACTGGTGGCCAGGGAGTTTTCTTGTTTTCTGATGTTAATCAGCAGCTGAAAAGAAAAGAAACTGAAAAAGAGGCATGCACTGATAAGCTGATTAATGGATCCATTAGCTCTGTTTACACACACACACAAACACACAAACACACACACACAAACACACACACGGATACACACACACACACACACACACACATACAGGAAATAAAAAACATCCTTAAAATGGTTACCACTATACCTTATCTACATGAAGAATGTTTATAATGTCACAGATGAAAAGACACAACAAAGTCCAACAACCCATAACCTTAACACATGTCGAACAATACAAACACATAAGCCACAAACTGGACGCACAACCGATAAACTGACTGTATTACCCACAACACGTGACCCATAACCCAAACTACTTGACCCACAACTCAGACATCTCTAGCACCCCCAAGACATGACTAACAACAAAGCACACAACAAGCAAACCAAGTACATTACCAAACACCCAAATAAACGACACAATCAATAACCCGAAGGCACTATCCCGCTACCTGAACATGCCATCAACAAATTCTAGAAATCCACACACTGAATACACCACAGTTAAACTTACACATGGCCAGCAACCCAAACAAACAAGCAACTATCCATAGATGACCAGCAAACCAAACATACAATCAGCAACCTAAAATGGTAACCAACAAACAAAACATATGACCAGCATCCCAAACACACTACCAGCAACACAAACACACAACCAAGTCAAGTCAAGTCAAGTCACTTTTATTGTCACATCACCACAGCACATGTGCCTTGGTGAGTGAAATTCTTAGGAGCAAACTCCAGAAATTACAGAACAGTTATGCAGATAAGATATAGATAATGAGTTGACGTGAAAATGTGCAATTTGCTCATACATATAGTTATGTACAATATGTGTGTACAATATGTACAATTAACAAACAGATAATGGAATAAACCAATGAACATGTGCAATATACTCATACATATAGTTAGTACACACAGTGTACTATTGGGCATCCTTACAGTAGCATTACACATTATAAGCAATATGTACTTATATATGTATATGTGTAAATATATGTAAATATATTATATATAAAATACTATACAGTGCAAAACAGATTGTACAGGTACAGAAGTGATATGGATGTGCATCGGATGGTATCTAGTGGTAACAGATGGATCATGGCATTAAATGCAGTGTGTATGTATAGTCCAGTGTGTATAATGCAGTGTGTATGTATAGTCCAGTGTGTATAATGCAGTGTGTATGTATAGTCCAGTGTGGATAGTCCAAAGTTAAGGTGCAGTGTGTGGCATACCATATTACCAGCAACCTAAAGGGGTAATCAACAAACAAAACATATGACCAGCATCTTAAACAAACTACCAGCAACCCAAACATACAACCAGCAACCTAAAGGGGTAACCAACAACTCAAACACTCTATGAGCAATCCGAACACACGACCAGAAACCTAAATGGCTAACCAGCAATCCAACACACTACAGAGACCTAAAGAGATTACCAGCAAAACGTACACACCACCAGCTATCCAAACAGATGACCAGCATCCCAAACACACCACCAGCTACCCGGAAAGACAACCTGCTCCCTAAACAAGTGAGCAACCAACTCTACAAAGAGCAAGTTACCTGTATTTAGGATTGTGAAAAACACAAAAATTCACACACACACACACACACACACACACACACACACACACACACACACACACACACACACACACACACACACACGCACACACACACACAGAAACTACAGCAGTCATTCATTATTTTGTTGAAATTCTTCTCCTTTCTTTCCTTGTCTTTCTTCCTACTTTTTTCTTTCTCTCTGTCATGTTAAAACAATAATCTCAGAGATAAGAAAAGCTCAAGAAAGACAAGTGTTTCCTGTGTTTTCATACACTGAATCCCTACTGTCATAAAACACACAACTCCATCATGCTGAACTGATGCACAGCTGACAGCCTCTCTGACTAAGATAAATAAATAATGCAGACTGACAAAAACATCAGAACACTAACTAACCCTCAGAGTGCAGGTGACAGCAGCGTCAGGGTTAATAATGTTCTTAATGTTTAATAAAACAATAGAAAAAAAAAATAAAAAAAGATAAATTCTTGAAACACACTGAGAGAGAGAGAGAGAGAGAGAGAGAGAGAGAGAGAGAGAGAGAGAGAGAGAGAGAGAGAGAGAGAGAGAGAAATCAGCAGGCTGAATCTCACTCATGCAATAATCCAGGAAGAGGAATCTGGACACTAAAATGGACGAGAAGAGAAAGAGAGACAAAGAGAGTGTCAGAGAGACACAAAAAGAAAGACAGAGAGAGAAAGAAAAAGTAAGACAGGTAGTGATACAGATAGACAGAATGAGATGGGTAGTGAAGTAGAAACTGTATTAGATGTTGTTGTAGAGCCTGAAGCTGTACATGTCCCTAGAGACGGTTCTTCACTTCTAAATCTGACATACAGCTGAGACTGAGAGACAGACAAACAGACACACAGAGAGTGAGACAGAAAAACAGACAGACAGACAGACAGACAGACAGACAGACAGACAGAGAGGGAAAAAGCAGACAAAGAGAGAGAGGCAGATCAAGACCGAGAGATACACAGGTAAATCGAGAGATGGAGACTGAGAGAGGCAGACAGTTAAAGAGAGAGTGAGACAGGGAGTAAAGTATTAGTAGTAGTAGTAGAGCCTGAAGCTGTACAAGTCCCAAGAGATGCTTCTTCATTTCTAAATCTGACACACAGCTGAGATTAAGACAGACAGGTATAGAGAGAGTGAGACAGAAGAAGGAATCATGGTGGAGGATTAAAACACATAAGCAATTAGTCTGTGTGAGGGAAAGTTTGAGGAGAGTATTTTTAAAACTTAAGCCATTATATAATGCTAGCTGGCTACTGGTTTACAGAGGAACTGTCACTGGAGTAAATAATCATCAGCTAATTAAATAACCTAACATTAGTTTTAAGATTATTTCAATAACAGGCTAGTTTCTGTGCTTTGTCTGAAAAAAAGGCAGATTAGGGACAGCACATCAGTGTCAAGAAACAGGGAAGGAATTATAACTGCATGCTATCAAGGTGTACTTAAGGAAGTAGGTAAAATGTATTAGCTATAAGGGTAATGTGTGACTATTTTTAGCAGTTAGAAAGTTGTGAGTGAAATTTTTGTTTTTAGCAGTTAGCAAGCTATGTGTGTTATATTGAGCTGTATATCTGCGGCAGTGTTAATTACTATTTATTCATTCATCTTGTGTTTGTTGTTTTAGTGTTTTATCTCACAGTAAACAGGCGATTTGATTTTATGCTCATCGCACCATGCGCTGTTTAGAGCCTCATTATTTAAGAAGAAGAAGAAGAAGACCGCTGCTGAAACAAGACAGTTTTAATCCTCTTCTTTAATTAGCACCAGTGTCTCTCCTGCAGTGAAACTCTTAATTAACTCTCAGAGCATTAATTAGCGCTGTACAGAGACAGGCACGAGAATGAGTCGTTAATAAGAGCAGGAGAAAATGGTGCAATGGTCACATTTGGTGACTGATGGATAAACATTGGTTATAGAAACACTTTAAAGATGCAAAGAATAAAGTAAGTGGAACATAAAAATAATATATTTCCTAAAAGCCTTTTTTTGTTAATAATTAGCAAATATAAAATAGATTTTATATTTAATGTAAAATGTTGAAATAAAAGAACACAAATATAAAGAGAGCCAAGGGAAAGCTAAAAGTGAACAGAGAAAACAGAAAAGGAAAAAAAAAAAAGAAATTGTCTTTTTGACAATAAGTAGAGAAAGAAAATGTTATCATCCATTCAAAATCAAACTTATATTTTATGTCTTCATTTTTTTATTTATATTTCCCTTTGTATTCAAATTCACTATTTTGCTCTTTCTTCTGCCCTATTTCTATTCTCCTTCACAGGTTTTCTTTATTTAGAATATGTTTTAATAAATAGCAGACAGCATTTTATTTAAAGAGAGAGAAAGAGAGAGAGAGAGAGAGAGAGAGAGAGAGAGAAGTTTAACTCTAATATCTCTGTATTATAATATTTGTGTGAAATACAAATATTCACACTATTAGTAAAGAATAAACACAGACAGTGAAAGAGAGAGAGAGAGAGACAGACAGAGAGAAAGGGTGAGACAGAAAGGGTTGGGATCAAAGTGAGAGATAAAGGAAGCGAGGGAGTGAAGAACAGAGAATGAAAGAACAGAAGCTCCATCTCTGTCCATCCTCCGCGTCCTCGCTGTGTGCTCGGTTCGTTTTGTCCTTTCGTTATTTCCCCTCTGTTTCTGTGCACCGACTCACTGAGAGAGAAATGATAAAAGAACAGATGAAAGAGAGACGCAGAAACGCCCAGCTCATTACCCAGAATGCACTGAGCATGTGGAGAAATGTAGTGTCTGATCTCTCCGGGTGCAGCACATAACGAGCTCTGAGAAATAAAATTACAGGAAAAGAAAGAAAGTTTATGGTGGGTTCTGCTAAACAACATCAAATTCAAACATGTGAGTTCAGATCTAGTTCTGGACTCTGATTGGTAAGAACTTGTTAATGAATCTTCTAGAACGGCAGCTCTGACAGTCACAAATTTATATCTACAAATTTATATTACTGCACTTTTGTTTTTGATGTGTTCACGTGTGTTAGCCCCAAACTTTCCTTAATCCGGTCGCGCCTCTACACACCTGTTCCTTGTGTTTCAATAATTGCCTTCCCTATTTATACCAGTTGTCTTGTGTGTGTATTTGTCTTTGGTTTGCTCCTGTTTCTGTGGTCCTGTGTCTTGTGTTTCCCGGTTTCCTTGTGTTTCTAGCCCTTTGTTATTTTTTTCCCCTCAATAAAAACTCATTTTTTATGTTATCAATGCATTTGTTTCTTGAAGACACCCCTGTTCCCTGACATACTTTTTTTTTGAAGATGTTATTGTTTCTATAGCAACTGCTTATTCATTATATTGTGTGGTGGACACTCCACATAAACAGATTTAATAAAAACCATTGCTCTGTTGAAGAGGGGATCCCTGATGTTCCAGTGGGAGGATCCAACGCTCACACAGCCATGTCCCGGGCTTAATTCCCAGGCAGGGATCTAACCCATCCACTGAGGGATTAACTCTCAATACTGGTCCCAAGCATGGATAAAATGGGAGGGTTGCATTAGGAAGGGCATCCAGTGTAAAACCTGTGAGAAAAAATTAAACCGAACAGGGATCAGGCGAAGGAGAACAAAAACAACCAGCATTTCTTTATTAGCATCAATGAAAGGAATCTCTAATGTCATGTTTTCTTGCCTTATCACAAAAAAGGGAACTACTCTTGTAGTTATTTTAACAGAAGTGAGAAAGGAAGTAGCTTGTTTCACTGACATTGTATTACATTAAACAATTCAGAACTCATAACACCTCATGGCACAATATTTATTTCTTACCTACAGCCGATTTGCCCGAGGAGGGCCTGAGGGCGTGACCTGCGGGGTGTGACCTGGGGCTATGGCCTGCAGAGTGTGACCTGCAGAGCGTGACCAGGGGGCGTGACCAGGGGGCGTGACCTGGGGGCGTGACCTGGGGGCGTGACCTGGGGTTGTGGCTTATTTCTGTTAAGAATGCTTACTCTGGAATGTTACGTATCCATGAACACAATATTAATGCATTGACTATTGTGTTAAATCACATTATTGTCTTGTATCAGTATTAATGTGATGCCTCTTTATAAGATTTCCAGTTTCGGTGATGTGGGAAAAGAATTCATGTCACTGAAATTCCATTCATGCTGTTCAGTGGCCCCAGGTTTCTGATCCACTGAGTGATGGACAGATTTCTGTTCAGAGCTGATGGAGAGAAAGAGCTTAGAAAGAGTGAGTGATGATCAGTGACTCTAAAGACAGAGATGATGGATGAAAGGTGAGTGCAGAGTGAGAGAAAGAGAGAGAGAGAGAGAGAGAGAGAGAGAGAGAGAGAGGAATGTATCCGATAAAACGGCAAGTGAGAGATTGATTGATCAGCTGACAGCTGATACACACACACACACACACACACACACACACACACACACACACACACACACACAGACATACAGAGATGCACACACTTTAAGAAGTACACACATACAGATAAACAGGGATTAAGAAACACACACACTTAGAAACAGACACATTTACTGATGCATACACTTTAAGAAGTATACACATACAGATAAACACAGATTAAGAAACACACATACACACACACAGATATGCACACATTAGAAAATGTACACACAGCTGTAATAAATATCACTGAGCCTCACTGCAGCTCCTTTAATGTCATTCCTAATCGCATGATCTCAGAAGAGCCAGCAACATCACTGTGATCAAAAGCCGCTACAGACAGCAGGAACACACACTCACACACACACACACATACACACACACACACACACACACACACACTCGCACACACATCCGTTTGCAATGTGCTGCATTGCTATTTTTAGAACAAAGTTTACAGGAAAAACAAAAGAAGAAAAAGAAAAAAGAAGAAGAAAAAGAAGCACACTGCAGTGGAGAGTATCCATCTGTTCATAACCGCAGGGCTGAAAACACACACATACACACACTCACACACAAAGTGCTGCAGTTTTTCACCATATTCATATGGGATTAGTTTTCCATGAAGAGGTGTGTAATATAATTATTCTCCCATAATCTCTGGTCTGGGATTTTATTCTAAATCTGTCTAGCCAGAGCTCCCACATAAGATTATATATTTACATTAATTTGTTTATTATATGTCCACTTTAATAGGAACACAATTTCACCTACTCATTTATATTCATTTATCCATACAGCCGATTATGTGGCAGCAGCACAATGCATAAAATCACACAGATACAGGTCAAGAGCTTCAGTCAATGTGCACATCAAACAACAGAATGAAGAAAAAGTGTGATTCTACAGTTGTGGTGTGGTTGTTCTGGTCTGGTTTGAGTGCTGCTGATCTCCTGGGAATTTCATACAAAAAAGTATATACAGTTTATACAGAATGGTGCAAATGAACCTTGAAAATATATATTTTTAATACTTTATATAATAAACTTTCATGCAAATTGTATCTTGACTGATGTTAGGTTTGTCTAACTGACTAACTAATACTTATTATTAGTAATGATGTAATCAAATATTATTTTTTTGTTGCACATTCTACTTTTTTATATAGCTTGTATATGTACTAATTACAGCTTCATATAGAATTCAGTTACACATTCAGTACAGGATTCCTCTAAAAGCTGCAATTGAATGTGAGAATATTGTATAAAAAAAAGGTCCAGAGAAATTCATCAGCTCTGTAAGTAAAAAAAATATTTTTGAAACTAATGGATGGAAAGATAGTGATGTTATAAAATTAGGAAAAATCTTCTTGCCAGCAGTCATGGCTGAATTCCTGATGATGTGCAGTTTAAGGTTTCTCTATTTATGCCAAAGTGCTTCTCGATCCCGATGCTGTAATTCATTAACACAGGGCAAATGCATGGATGTTAAGTCCAAATTACCTTCGATTACCTTCTGCAGCACTCAGGATGAAAAAGTGTTTATTTCTGCTTTATGCACTTCGGCATTCTACTGATGTGACGTGTAACGAGAGAAGATAATTGCATTGAATAGCACAAGCAGGATAAAACATCAAACTCACTGCTCTTTCCTAATCAACATCTTCATGAAAAATGTTTACAAAAACAGATGGTGACCCTAGTGAAGAGGACGGCAAAAGCACTTCAGGAAATTACAGGAATAAGATATGCATTAAACCAAATATTATATAATATAATATCCTTACACACAAATTTATGGATGCACTGATGCCAATACTGAATAAAATCAATGATATTGTGCTTGTTTAATCCTAAAAAAAATGTATAATGCCAATCTGATATAAACTGATATTAAGAGACCTAACTCTAGTAAACTATAGCATCTTTCTACAACACAAGTAATCTGATATATCATTTTAAAGATAAAACTCAGCATGAGGAGTTCATCACTAGGTGAGAAAAAAGGTCTATGAGTAAAAATAACAGCTGGTTCCCAGTATGTTTTGTTGGTGATCAGGATCATTTCTGAAAGGGTGCTAATACTTTGGGACTACAATCATATAATGAGGTACAGACGTGATTAAATGTTTGATAGATATGATTTGAAAATACTGCTGCAGAGTAACTGCATCTCTGCATTGCGCAAACCTGTGCAGTTAGAGATGGGTGTGAACACACACATACACACACACACACACACACACACACACACACACACACACACACACACACACACACACATACACACAAAGCTGATGTTCATTTTCATTCTAATTGGTTTTATTGATCTGCTCCTGAATTCGAACTCCAAATGTCAAAGAAACATCCAAGTGTAAACTAATATCATTGTTCATTAATAGTCTCACCTCCCATTCACGCCATGTGCATAAAGCCCTGTCTTACATTACATTCCATGTATAGCATGTATACAAACCCACCTTGCATTTAAACTCCCATTTAAAAAGCCCTGCCTTACATCTACACATACATGCATAAAGCCCCGCCTTCCATTCAAACTCATGTAAACTAAGCCCTGCCTTCTGTCCACACTCATGTACACTAAGCCCCACCTTCTGTTTACACTTATGTATAGAAAGCCACACCTTCTGTTTACACTTATGTATAGAAAGCCCCGCCTTCTGTTTACACTTGTGTATAGAAAGTCCCGCCTTCTGTCCACACTCATGTACACTTAGCCCCACCTTCTGTTTACACTTATGTATAGAGAGCCCCGCCTTCTGTCCACACTCATGTACACTTAGCCCCACCTTCTGTTTACACTTATGTATAGAGAGCCCCGCCTTCTGTCCACACTCATGTACACAAAACCCCGCCTTCTGTCCACACTCATGTACACAGAACCCCGCCTTCTGTCCGCACTCATGTATAGAAAGCCCCACCTTCTGTCCACACTCATGTATAGAAAGCCCCACCTTCTGTCCACACACATGTATAGAAAGCCCCGCCTTATGTCCACAATCATGTACACTTGGCCCCGCCTTCTGTACACACTCATGTATAGAGAGCCCCACATTCTGTACACACTCATGTATAGAAAGCCCCACCTTCTGTCCACACACATGTATAGAAAGCCCCGCCTTATGTCCACAATCATGTACACTTGGCCCCGCCTTCTGTACACACTCATGTATAGAGAGCCCCACATTCTGTACACACTCATGTTCTCTAAGCCCCGCCTTCTGTCCACACTCATGTATAGAGAGACCCGCCTTCTGTCAACACTCATGTATAGAGAGCCCAGCCTTCTGTCCACACACATGTATAGAAAGCCCCGCCTTATGTCCACAATCATGTACACTTGGCCCCGCCTTCTGTACACACTCATGTATAGAGAGCCCCACCTTCTGTACACACTCATGTTCTCTAAGCCCCGCCTTCTGTCCACACTCATGTATAGAGAGACCCGCCTTCTGTCAACACTCATGTATAGAGAGCCCCGCCTTTTGTCCACACTCATATACACTAAGCCCTGCCTTCTGTCCACACTCATGCATAGGGAGCCCCGCCTTCTGTCAACACTCAGTACACTTAGCCCTGCCTCCTGTCCACACTAATGTACACTAAGCCCCGCCTTCTGCCCACACTCATGTACACTAAGCCCCGCCTTCTGTCCACACTCATGTACACTAAGCCCCGCCTTCTGCCCACACTCATGTACACTAAGCCCCGCCTTTTGTCCACACTCATGTACACTAAGCCCCACCTTCTGTCCACACTCATGTTCTCTAAGCCCCGCCTTCTGTCCACACTCATGTTCTCTAAGCCCCGCCTTCCTTCCACACTCATGTACACTAAGCACCGCTTCCTGTCCACATTTATGCATAGAGAGCCCCGCCTTCTGTCCACACTCATGTACATTTAGCCCTGCCTCCTGTCCACATTCATATACACTTAGCCCCGCCTTCTGTCCACACTCATGTTCTCTAAGCCCCACCTTCCGTCCACACTCATGTACACTAAGCACCGCTTTCTGTCCACACTCATGTACATTTAGCCCTGCCTCCTGTCCACACTCATGTACACTAAGCCCCGCCTTCTGTCAATACTCATGCATAGATAGCCCAGCCTTCCATCCACACACAAGTACACAAAGTTCCACCACTCACCCACCCACATAATATATACAAAATCCTGCATCTTCTTCAAACACATGTTCATGATGGCAAACCTTCTTATAGCAATATACACTATACTTTCACCACCATCCACATCCATGCCCATATCTATGAAGCCCCACCTTCTCCTGTCTATGCCCATGAATTATTAAGCTGTGTATCTCATAGTGTTTGAAATTTATTGTAAATATTAAGAATTAACATTTAAAAAAAAACCTATTAGAAAGACGGCTCATCCCGCCTTCTCACAATAAAATGCTAAAATATTAATAACATTATATCTGAAACTCAGCTTTATGAGGTTTTTACACATATAAACACTGTTAAGTACAGAGTATTCACTAAATAGATAAATAAATGTATCTAAATTTATTTATAACAATTTATAATAAATTTAGATACATTTCCAGCCGAATTCTAATTCGGCTAAGACCAAAACCGATGTTTGATACTTTGTCTTTTATTCTGATGAAATTTATATTACACCCACAAATTAGCATAAGATTCAAAATACATATGCTAACCTAAACAACACGCCAAGTCATCATTTCAGCAAGTGTCACTTTTTAATAAGTGTTACTACTCTGTGTGCATGCGTGTGTGTGTGTGTGTGTATGTGTGTGTGTGTGTGTGTGTGTGTGTGTGTTTGTTTGTGCGTGTGTGTGTGTGTGTGTGTTTGTTTGTGCGTGTGTGTGTGTGTGTGTGTGTGTGTGTGTGTGTGTGTGTGTGTGTGTGTTTGTTTGTGCGTGTGTGTGTGTGTGTGTGTGTGTGTTTGTTTGTGCGTGTGTGTGTGTGTTTGTGTTTGTTTGTGCGTGTTGTGTGTTGTGTTTTTGTTGTGTGTGTGTGTGTGTGTGTGTGTGTGTGTGTGTGTGTGTGAGTGTGTGTGTGTTTGTTTGTGCGTGTGTGTGTGTGTTTGTGTGTGTGAGAGAGAGAGAGAGAGAGAGAGAGAGAGAGAGAGAGAGACAGAGACAGAGAGAGAGAGAGAAAACAGGTGGAACTGGTGAGTCTAGTTTATTCTGGCAAAGCTACATGCAAACAAAATGTCAGATATGAAGTCTTTTGTCTCCCATTCACATTTTATTTTCTTTGTTTGCACTGCTAGCATTCCAATAATGCAGATACATCCGGAATAAAAATTTTCCATGTGAAAATTTTCTCTGACGTCTTACAAACAAAACTTTATTTGGGGCCTGTCTCACACTACAGGGTTGTGTCCCAAGTCAGATACATTTGGAAAAATTGACATAATTAATTAAAATAAGAAACAAACACACATAGCCTGTTAGCAATCCTACAATCTTAATCTTTAATCCTAATCCTAAACAGAGTTTTACTGTGTCAAACCGTATTTTGGGATAGAAACCACTGTATAGAGTTAAACGGAGTTTGGGACAGAGCAAACTGTATAGAATTTAGCAGAGTTTGGGACAGAGCAAACTGTATAGAGTTTAGCAGAGTTTGGGACAGAGCAAACTGTATAGAGTTTAGCAGAGTTTGGGACAGAGCAAACTGTATAGAGTTTATCAGAGTTTGGGACAGAGCCCACTGTACAGAGTTTAACAGAGTTTGGGACAGAAACCACTGTACAGAGTTTAGCAGAGTTTGGGACAGAGCAAACTGTAGAGAGTTTAGCAGAGTTTGGGACAGAGCAAACTGTACAGAGTTTAACAGAGTTTGGGACAGAGCCCACTGTACAGAGTTTAACAGAGTTTGGGACAGAAACCAGTGTACAGAGTTTAGCAGAGTTTGGGACAGAAACCACTGTATAGAGTTTAGCAGAGTTAGGGACAGAGCCCACTGTACAGAGTTAAACAGAATTTGGGGCAGAAACCACTGCATAGACTTAAATAGAGTTTGGGACAGAGCCCACTGTATAGAGTTTAGCAGAGTTTGGGACAGAGCCCACTGTATAGAGTTTAGCAGAGTTTGGGACTGAGCCCACTGTACAGAGTTAAACAGAATTTGGGGCAGAAACCACTGCATAGACTTAAATAGAGTTTGGGACAGAGCAAACTGTATAGAGTTTATCAGAGTTTGGGACAGAGCCCACTGTATAGAGTTTATCAGAGTTTGGCACATCGCCCACTGTATAGAGTTTATCAGAGTTTGGGGCAGAAACCACTGTATAGAGTTTAACAGAGTATGGGACAGAGCCCACTGTATAGAGTTTATCAGAGTTTTGGACAGAGCCCACTGTACAGAGTTTAACAGAGTTTGGGACAGAGCCCACTGTACAGAGTTTAACAGAGTTTGGGACAGAAACCACTGTACAGAGTTTAGCAGAGTTTGGGACAGAGCCCACTGTACAGAGTTAAACAGAACTTGGGGCAGAAACCACTGCATAGACTTAAAGAGAGTTTGGGACAGAGCCCACTGTATAGAGTTTAGCAGAGTTTGGGACAGAGCCCACTTTATAGAGTTTATCAGAGTTTGGGACTGAGCCCACTGTACAGAGTTAAACAGAATTTGGGGCAGAAACCACTGCATAGACTTAAATAGAGTTTGGGACAGAGCAAACTGTATAGAGTTTATCAGAGTTTGGGACAGAGCCCACTGTATAGAGTTTATCAGAGTTTGGGACAGAGCCCACTGTATAGAGTTTATCAGAGTTTGGGGCAGAAACCACTGTATAGAGTTTAACAGAGTATGGGACAGAGCCCACTGTATAGAGTTTATCAGAGTTTGGGGCAGAAACCACTGCATAGACTTAAATAGAGTTTGGGACAGAGCCCACTGTACAGAGTTTAGCAGAGTTTGGGACAGAGCCCACTGTACACAGTTAAACAGAATTTGGGGCAGAAACCACTGCATAGACTTAAATAGAGTTTGGGACAGAGCCCACTGTATAGAGTTTATCAGAGTTTGGGACAGAGCCCACTGTACAGAGTTTAACAGAGTTTGGGACAGAAACCACTGTACAGAGTTTAGCAGAGTTTGGGACAGAGCCCACTGTACAGAGTTAAACAGAATTTGGGGCAGAAACCACTGCATAGACTTAAATAGAGTTTGGGACAGAGCCCACTGTATAGAGTTTATCAGAGTTTGGGACAGAGCCCACTGTACAGAGTTTAACAGAGTTTGGGACAGAGCCCACTGTACACAGTTAAACAGAATTTGGGGCAGAAACCACTGCATAGACTTAAATAGAGTTTGGGACAGAGCCCACTGTATAGAGTTTAGCAGAGTTTGGGACAGAGCCCACTGTACAGAGTTTAACAGAGTTTGGGACAGAAACCACTGTACAGAGTTTAGCAGAGTTTGGGACAGAGCCCACTGTACAGAGTTAAACAGAATTTGGGGCAGAAACCACTGCATAGACTTAAATAGAGTTTGGGACAGAGCCCACTGTATAGAGTTTAGCAGAGTTTGGGACAGAGCCCACTGTATAGAGTTTATCAGAGTTTGGGGCAGAAACCACTGCATAGACTTAAATAGAGTTTGGGACAGAGCCCACTGTATAGAGTTTATCAGAGTTTGGGACAGAGCCCACTGTACAGAGTTAAACAGAATTTGGGGCAGAAACCACTGCATAGACTTAAATAGAGTTTGGGACAGAGCCCACTGTATAGAGTTTAGCAGAGTTTGGGACAGAGCCCACTGTACAGAGTTTAACAGAGTTTGGGACAGAAACCACTGTACAGAGTTTAGCAGAGTTTGGGACAGAGCCCACTGTACAGAGTTAAACAGAATTTGGGGCAGAAACCACTGCATAGACTTAAATAGAGTTTGGGACAGAGCCCACTGTATAGAGTTTAGCAGAGTTTGGGACAGAGCCCACTGTATAGAGTTTAGCAGAGTTTGGGACAGAGCCCACTGTATAGAGTTTATCAGAGTTTGGGACTGAGCCCACTGTACAGAGTTAAACAGAATTTGGGGCAGAAACCACTGCATAGACTTAAATAGAGTTTGGGACAGAGCCCACTGTACAGAGTTTAGCAGAGTTTGGGACAGAGCCCACTGTATAGAGTTTATCAGAGTTTGGGACAGAGTCCACTGTATAGAGTTTACCAGAGTTTGGCACATCGCCCACTGTATAGAGTTTATCAGAGTTTGGGGCAGAAACCACTGTATAGAGTTTAACAGAGTATGGGACAGAGCCCACTGTATAGAGTTTATCAGAGTTTTGGACAGAGCCCACTGTACAGAGTTTAACAGAGTTTGGGACAGAGCCCACTGTACAGAGTTTAACAGAGTTTGGGACAGAAACCAGTGTACAGAGTTTAGCAGAGTTTGGGACAGAGCCCACTGTACAGAGTTAAACAGAACTTGGGGCAGAAACCACTGCATAGACTTAAATAGAGTTTGGGACAGAGCCCACTGTATAGAGTTTAGCAGAGTTTGGGACAGAGCCCACTGTATAGAGTTTAGCAGAGTTTGGGACTGAGCCCACTGTACAGAGTTAAACAGAATTTGGGGCAGAAACCACTGCATAGACTTAAATAGAGTTTGGGACAGAGCAAACTGTATAGAGTTTATCAGAGTTTGGGACAGAGCCCACTGTATAGAGTTTATCAGAGTTTGGGGCAGAAACCACTGTATAGAGTTTAACAGAGTATGGGACAGAGCCCACTGTATAGAGTTTATCAGAGTTTGGGGCAGAAACCACTGCATAGACTTAAATAGAGTTTGGGACAGAGCCCACTGTACAGAGTTTAGCAGAGTTTGGGACAGAGCCCACTGTACACAGTTAAACAGAATTTGGGGCAGAAACCACTGCATAGACTTAAATAGAGTTTGGGACAGAGCCCACTGTATAGAGTTTATCAGAGTTTCGGACGGAGCCCACTGTACAGAGTTTAACAGAGTTTGGGACAGAAACCACTGTACAGAGTTTAGCAGAGTTTGGGACAGAGCCCACTGTACAGAGTTAAACAGAATTTGGGGCAGAACCACTGCATAGACTTAAATAGAGTTTGGGACAGAGCCCACTGTATAGAGTTTATCAGAGTTTGGGACAGAGCCCACTGTACAGAGTTTAACAGAGTTTGGGACAGAAACCACTGTACAGAGTTTAGCAGAGTTTGGGACTGAGCCCACTGTACAGAGTTAAACAGAATTTGGGGCAGAAACCACTGCATAGACTTAAATAGAGTTTGGGACAGAGCCCACTGTATAGAGTTTAGCAGAGTTTGGGACAGAGCCCACTGTATAGAGTTTATCAGAGTTTGGGACTGAGCCCACTGTACAGAGTTAAACAGAATTTGGGGCAGAAACCACTGCATAGACTTGAATAGAGTTTGGGACAGAGCAAACTGTATAGAGTTTATCAGAGTTTGGGACAGAGCCCACTGTATAGAGTTTATCAGAGTTTGGGGCAGAAACCACTGTATAGAGTTTAACAGAGTTTGGGACAGAGCCCACTGTATAGAGTTTATCAGAGTTTGGGGCAGAAACCACTGTATAGAGTTCAACAGAGTATGGGACAGAGCCCACTGTACAGAGTTAAACAGAATTTGGGGCAGAACCACTGCATAGACTTAAATAGAGTTTGGGACAGAGCCCACTGTATAGAGTTTATCAGAGTTTGGGACAGAGCCCACTGTACAGAGTTTAACAGAGTTTGGGACAGAAACCACTGTACAGAGTTTAGCAGAGTTTGGGACTGAGCCCACTGTACAGAGTTAAACAGAATTTGGGGCAGAAACCACTGCATAGACTTAAATAGAGTTTGGGACAGAGCCCACTGTATAGAGTTTAGCAGAGTTTGGGACAGAGCCCACTGTATAGAGTTTATCAGAGTTTGGGACTGAGCCCACTGTACAGAGTTAAACAGAATTTGGGGCAGAAACCACTGCATAGACTTGAATAGAGTTTGGGACAGAGCAAACTGTATAGAGTTTATCAGAGTTTGGGACAGAGCCCACTGTATAGAGTTTATCAGAGTTTGGGGCAGAAACCACTGTATAGAGTTTAACAGAGTTTGGGACAGAGCCCACTGTATAGAGTTTATCAGAGTTTGGGGCAGAAACCACTGTATAGAGTTCAACAGAGTATGGGACAGAGCCCACTGTACAGAGTTAAACAGAATTTGGGGCAGAAACCACTGCATAGACTTAAATAGAGTTTGGGACAGAGCAAACTGTATAGAGTTTAGCAGAGTTTGGGACAGAGCCCACTGTATAGAGTTTGGGAAGAAACCATTGTACAGAGTTAAACAGAATTTTTAATGGAGTCTGTCTTTTAGAGTTAAACTGAGCTGCTGCAGTTTCAGAAGTGATTATTAAAAATTCCTGCTAATCCGGTTCATGTTCAATACACAGGAGTGTACTGTATTTTCTCGTTTGTGTGTCATTGTCACACATATGCATGCACACATGATAAAGGTAATCACAACCTCTTAAACATTCACAGGAAACACACTTAGCACGTATTATATACAGAACAACGGAAAAAATGTGGTGGTGAAAGATGAGTCATGCAGTGAGCACTTACATCAAGTGCACTTCATGACTCACTTAAAAATCATTCCTTAGTAATCCCCTATTTAAACCTGAAACTTATCATTGTAGCCAACCAAGTCAGAGAGAGAGAGAGAGAGAGAGAGAGAGAGAGAGAGAGAGAGAGAGAGAGAGAGAGATATTCTAATTCGTTTGAGAAGCGTGGCTGCCATCATTCAGTCAGATCTCATCAGCCACAAGTTCTTAGGGCCTAGTGATAATTCCAATTATCTTCTGATAATTCCTTTAAAGTCCTGACCTCTAGTATATGTTATTAATGCATTCAAAGTTGAAAAAGCATAAACAAACAGGGAAATAATAGGGGAAAAAAACAGAATTTCATGTTCCACCAACTAGTTTTTATATTTTTGTATCTTTACATTTGCAGAGATAGTTAACGGGTTGCTACATGAAAAACTACCAAAATAAATTGGATTTGATTCATTTTCTAAACGCATTACCTTTTTGAACCTCAAAGCTTTGAAGCTAAAATGTCAGACCTGGCAACATGGATGCAAGGATTTTGTGTAGGAAATTTGTATTTTAACATGGAAGTATGCTGCTTCAAGTTGTCACTGAATAATCCAGCCAAGGGTTCTTTTTTCTTTCAATATAACAGTAGATGAATCGATCGACACATGAATCTGAATTGATCGATAGCTGTGTAGGTGCTTTGAAGGTATAGTAGGTGCTTCTGATATTAACTATCTGTCTGTCTCTCTGTCTGTCTGCCTCTCAATGTGTGCTTATGTTAATTGCAGCAGCAAAAAGACACACAGATGGCTAATCTGTCTTTTGTTTCTTTTTCTAACACACACACACACACACACACACACACACGCACGCACGCACGCACGCACGCACACACACACACGCACACGCACACACGCACACACACACGCACGCACGCATGCACACACACGCACACACACATGCACTCCTATTTCCCCATAGCATTCAGAAACACAGTGTTTATTTCATTCAAACTCCTAATCCTGTTTAACTAATCACTATTTCTCTCTCTCTCTCTCTCTCTCTCTCTCTCTCTCTCTCTCTCTCTCTCTCTCTCTCTCTCTCTCCCTGTCTGCTATTATAGGATCTGAAAGCGTATTTCATTATAATGTGTCTTTAATACTCCCCTGTGCCCTGTGTTATACATGGGCTGTATCCCAAATGCTATTACGGGATAGCAGTGATGAGAACACCAAGTAGTGGCTGAGTATTAGGTTTGGGACAGGGCTGATAGCTCTGCTTCACACTCACATCCTGTTAAACCAGTCCTTCGTGGATTCATGGTTTGGGGCTTTTGTTTCTTTTTTCCTTTTGTTGCAGATATTAAAGCCGCTCTTTCTCTGGCTGTACACTGGAGATTACAGATCTGAATAAACGGATCAGGAACAAAAGCGACAGCATTCAGTCTCAGGAAAAGTCTCACATCCAATGAAAGCACAGACATTTGGTTCAGAGAAAAAGATTAAGTTATAAACGATTTCATTTAATAGTTTTGTTTCTGGAAACGTCTAAAATTGCTAAAAGTACAGTGTGACCTAAGCATCTGTCAAATCCACGTTATAATGTTAATAATAAGGTACCAGCCAAACACGCAACCATGGAGTCTGAAAAACATATTACATAGTAATTAGTGACGGGATGCGTCCCAAACTACTTCAACCAACTACATGCTAATTAAAGTTATATTCATGAATGATTTAGTTATTTTTGGAATGAGTCACTCATTTGAAAGAATCAGTATCAGTCACTACCATTTCACAGAGTCGTTTCTTTTATTTATTTGCTTCTACTTATTGATTTGAGGCTCAGCCTTAACATCTAATTATCAGACATTAAGTTTATGTAGATTTACATTAGATGTTTATTTGGCATCATTTTTAAACATCAATAAATTGAGTTATATTTGCACTGAATGTACCCTGAGCTTAATTTTGTACTGCGTGTGTCACTGAATTTGAATGAATTATTGGTCACAACCAAAATGCTATTGGATGTCCAGAATTAATCTTTTGGTCATGACACTTATTCTGATTCTATCTCTTGTCCAGCTGATCACAATATAAATAGGTGAATCATTTAGCCATGACCAAGATACATTCTTATTTGCAAATCAATAATTTGAATAAGTGATTTGTTTTAGTCGTGACCATGATTCAATCATTCATTGATTCAGTATTTGAATCAGTTTATTGTTTTGTCATGAGTGAGATTCTGTGTTGTTTAATGAATCAATGTTTGATTCCATATCTAAATCTGTGAATATGTTGGTCATGACCAAGAATTTTCTTTTTCTTTTTCAGTGAATTTGTGTTTGAATCAATGAATCGTTTAGTTATGGCTGAGATTCTTTCTCTCTTGTTCAGTGAATCGATGTCAGAATCAGTGAATCGTTCTCTCAGAAATGTTCTATCTTGGATGAGGGAAATCTTGATGTTCTTGATGATCCTATCTTCTTTCTTTTCTTTCTCTCATTTGATAAATTATTGACATTATTTTCAAAAAATTGAAAGAATTTCAGCGTCCATATTACTCTGTTGCCTAGCAACAGTGTCCCCTCCCTTTCCCTTTCCTTCCCAGCCCTTCCCTTCACTGTGAGATTCAGGCATGTCCTTGAGGATTTTATGTATCCGCTCAGGTTAATTATGTACAAATACAATGTTCACATAAAACTCAGTGGACAGAAACACACATGCACACACACAGTTTACAGACAGTGGGGTGTGTCCAGGTATTCGGCCTATGCTCTTCAAAGGCAGACTTTATCCTTTGAAGTCAGGATTGTAAAAAAAAAGAAAAGAAGAAGCCGTTTTGCCTTTTAGTAATTGTTCAGCTCGCTGGTGTTTAACATGCTGCTGAGTGATAGAGTCGAGCAGGACAGATACAAGTCAGTTCACGGTTGACAGAGCCTTTACTGAAATTACAGCTTTACACACAAACCATTTAGTCACCCTACAAGCACACACACACACACACACACACACACACACACACACACACACACACACACACACACACACACACACACAATTCAGGCTGTAAGTTTTAAATAATGAACTGATGGACCCGCATACAAAGTAAAAGCTGGATAACTGAATGACAATTAAACAACCATGGGATTTAAACTTCACATACGTAATCTGTTTTGCATCATTTTGTTATAATTTTGCTTTTATTACTTTTACTATATTTAGTGAAATTGTCTGCTTATTATAACATATAATTAAATGATACAAGGTAGCTATTACAGCATATTATTTTTATAGCTTATTATAAAAGCTGTTATTACATTTATGAGGTGTGGGATGTGAAATGAACCGACTTTGTGGGTGTGGAAGTGGGCGTGTCCTCGGCAGAAATCAAGTAAAAATATGGGTGTCGTAAAGGAAATAATCTGCTACCCTGTTTTAGAGGGCATTGACGGTAATTTGACATTTTTTCTAAAACATATAATTCCAACATAAAATTTGCCTTAACGAACATGAACAAAAAACAGTGTGTTTAGTTGCCACATTTCTGTACCAGATTAACAGCAAAGTTTTAACAAAGTTTAAACAGCATTTGTTTTTTAGGATATTTCACTTTTTTACTTTGAAATGCCTGAAAGAGTGAGCAAGCGAGTGAGTGAGTGAAAGATGGCAGCTCGCCTTTGGTCCTGTGTTTAATCTCGTTCTTGCTGAGGAAGGAATGCTCTAGTGGTCCGTCGACATCTCATTAACTGCGTGTCGATATTTATCAGTCTTAATCAGAGCTGTGACAGCACACGCTGATTATTTTCAGGCTGAGAAAGCAAATCACGGTGTCGTCGTCCTCCTCACTGTCCTTGGTGGAGATTAAAAACCTGCCTAGAGCAGATGCCATCGAGACGAGTGTCGAATCTCGCTAAGGAGAAACTTGGGAGAGATCAGTGGAAGCTGAAGTACAGGTGCTGTTACTGGATAAATTCCCTTAACTCAGCTCTTTATTTAATTTAATTTTATTCAAAATTTTTATATTTATATCCAGAGTTTTTAAATATTATGTTTTTCATCTTATAACTTCATATTTTCTCTCTTCATATCTCTTCATATGTCTTCATGGGGGCATGGTGACTTAGTGGTTAGCACGTTTGCCTCACACCTCCAAGGTTGGAGGTTCGATTCCCACCTCCGCCTTGTGTGTGCGGAGTTTGCATGTTCTCCCCGTTCCTCGGGGGTTTCCTCCGGGTACTCCGGTTTCCTCCCCCGGTCCAAAAGAGTCATGGAGTCATGGTAGGTTGATTGGCATCTCTGGAAAATTGTCCTGAGTGAATTAGAGTGTGTGTGTGCCCTGTGATGGGTTGGCACTCCGTCCAGGGTGTATCCTGCCTTGATGCCCGATGACGCCGGAGACGCACAGGCTCCCCGTGACCCGAGGTAGTTCGGATAAGCGGTAGAAAATGAATGAATGAATATCTCTTCATATTTTACTTGTCTTATTTTACCTTATAATGTTTATCTTATTCATATGATTTTTATTTATTTTATTTTACTGTCATTTTTAAGCACCAGCACAACAAAACAAGTCCTTTGTACATGTAAACCCAAGATACTTGGCAGTAAAGGTGATTCTGCTCAGACAGGATTTATTTTTCACAGTGATCAAACAGTTTTGTACTAAATCTCTTGCATACAAGGGAGGAGTTTCTAGCAGCATCTTTTACTACATGATATATAAGAAAGTGAAGCTTTACACTAAACCTTAGAAGCATGCTCAATGTTATTCATTATATCATTACATTTTTTCCCCTCTTCTAACATGCTTTCAGTTAACTCAGTATGAACAAAATTACTTGACCCGAAATGACTCGGGTCATGCACAGACATGGATGCAAATGTATGGTTTTATGTAAATTTTACAGAGCAAATATACCTGGAGGGCAAATCCACAATCAAGGTCGGAATAATGAACAAAGGTCAGAGGATCTGTATGAGAACAATGTACGCAAAAAAGAATCAGAAAGCATGAGTTCATACAGTATAACCTAATGAGATCATAATCCTGAGAATGTGTTCACCGACAGCAGGCTAAGACTCATCATGACAAGAATTACAGAAATGAAAGTTATTCATGGATTCTTTAAAGGGTGCATGTTGTTAGTACTCTGTGATCATGGAGTCATGGAGTGCATCAGATCATGTGACTGAGTTGAAGTTAAAGTTAAATCCCAGTATCACTGAGCTGCTGTACATCATTCTCCATGTCCAGTGAGCTCTCCAGACATCCTTCACATCTCTCCATCTGTCACTGCACACAGCCTCGGTGTACTGCTGTCTCTCCTCACATCACTAAGCTGACTCACTCATGCAGGTTTCTCCTCTCCCACATCAGGAGGATGTTTCTCTCCACAAGAGGCCATGTGGGTTCTTCTTCATTTCCTTTTCATCTTCACATTGTACTACTACAGCTTCATCCTGTGAGAGTTACCTCTGCACTTCATCAAACTTCAGCAACTGATCCACAATGTCCAAAGTGTTCTATCTATCTATCTATCTATCTATCTATCTATCTATCTATCTATCTATCTATCTATCTATCTATCTATCTATCTATCAGCATGTCTGTCCATCCATCCATCCATCCATCCATCCATCCATCCATCCATCTATCTATCTATCTATCTATCTATCTATCTATCTATCTATCTATCTATCTATCTATCTATCTATCCATCCATCCAGCTGTCTATCTATCTATCTATCTATCTATCTATCTATCTATCTATCTATCTATCTATCTATCTATCTATCTATCTATCTATCAGCATGTCTGTCTGTCTGTCTGTCTGTCTGTCTGTCTGTCTATCTATCTATCTATCTATCTATCTATCTATCTATCTATCTATCTATTCATCCATCCATCCATCCATCCATCCATCCATCCATCCATCTATCTATCTATCTATCTATCTATCTATCTATCTATCTATCTATCTATCTATCTATCTATCTATCTATCCATCCATCCAGCTGTCTATCTATCTATCTATCTATCTATCTATCTATCTATCTATCTATCTATCTATCTATCTATCTATCTATCTATCTATCTATCTATCTATCAGCATGTCTGTCTGTCTGTCTGTCTGTCTGTCTGTCTGTCTGTCTGTCTGTCTATCTATCTATCTATCTATCTATCTATCTATCTATCTATCTATCTATTCATCCATCCATCCATCCATCCATCCATCCAGCCAGCCAGCCAGCCGTCTGTCGGTCTGTTTATCTGTCTGACTGTTCCGACAGCCTATCTACCTTTACATAAACCTGTTTTTCATCATGTACAATATGACCATCCATCCATCCATCCATCCATCCATCCATCCATCCATCCATCCACCCGACCATCACCCCCAGGCCCCATCCGCTAGATTAGTTAATGCTGTCTCTAAAAAGATTAGCACCTGTCTATCCTCCAGCAGTGCTTGTCATATTTACCTACATACCTTTAATATATTTGACATAAAGTCTGTTTGCATTACCATAATCTGTAATTATGTAAATGAGGTAAATAATGATCTGCAGGAAGAGAGCGGATGTTTTTAACACTATCGTACAGAGTAGGTAATAAAGCACAGCTTAATTCAGTGATCAAACTCATCAACCTTCTGTCTCTCTGATTAAAACTCGTCTGTCTGCCCTGCTGGACCACAGACGTGTATCTTAGTTCAGCATAGCTTAGCATAGTGAAGTGCAGGCTTCAATCCTTTAATTCAAAATTAATTTGTCTCAGGAGATCATTTTGCTGATGCTCACGTTACTAAACACCATGCTAGCCCAGATCACTTAGCATGCTAACACATTGTCTGTCCTCAGAAATTTGACTGATTCACATATTACAAAAACAAGATTACTTTAAAGAATTAACCATTTGGAGTAATGAGTAACATTTAGCACAGTAAATTAGCAACTAGTGTGAATTTAGAAATGTGTATTTAACAGTTAGTGTGTTTAAGCTATCAAAACTGTAGCAAATATGTTCTCTAAGCTAGTAAGAAAAGCTAATTTGCTAATTTGCAGAGATTTGACTAGCATTACTGTTAACATTTGATTAAAGGGGGATTTATAGGAAAATCACATGCATGTGTTACTGTACAGCTATTAGCATTAATATCCATGCAAGACAGTATTCAGTTGCTCCATTGGAGCTCTCTCTCTCTCTCTCTCTCTCTCTCTCTCTCTCTCTCTCTCTCTCTCTCTCTCTCTCTGTGTGTGTGTGTGTGTGTGTGTGTGTGTGTGTGTGTGTGTGTGTGTGTGTGTGTGTGTGTGTGTGTGTGTGTGTGTGTGTGTGTGTGTGTGTGACCACTAATCCAGCAGCAGTTATGCAGCTGCACTTCAGATCCCAACAAAGGCCAGCTTGTTCTGAAGAGGACGTTAGGGACGGAGACGGTGAGGCAGAATATTTCAGGGGGTTTGGAATGAGATAATCCATCTTTATGTAGGGGCAAAGTGGGGTGCACATTTGCCCCGGGGGATGATGTCTGTGCTTGTGTGTGTCTCAGTTTCAAAACTCATTTACCAACAAAAACTATAAAATACTAAAATCTTAAAAAATAAAATGATACAGAAATTTTAACAAAAAAAAAAACAACCTTGAATATGTAGACAGAGAAACACACAGCTGGGTAACTACTGAAAGAGAGAGAGAGAGAGAGAGAGAGAGAGAGAGAGAGAGAGAGAGAGAGAGAGAGAGAGAGAGAGAGAGAGAGAGAGAGAGAGGATACATAGAGAGAGAAGATACATAGAGAGAGAAAGATAACTTTACATAAATGGACAGGAAGACAGATATTCAGATATTTGAGAAAACAGAGAGAGAGAGAGAGAGAGAGAGAGAGAGAGAGAGAGAGAGAGAGAGAGAGAGAGAGAGAGAGACAGAGAGACAGACAGACAGACAGACAAGACAGAAAGGGTGTTAGACATTGGAAAAGTAATTAGTTTTATGACACAGATTTGACCGGTTAATTTCCCTGTTGGATTAAAGCACAAAACTGTAACACACAAACACACGCTGACCAATTAAACAGTATGTGTGTGTGTGTGTGTGTGTGTGTGTGTGAGAGAGAGAGAGAGAGAGAGAGAGAGAGAGAGAGAGAGAGAGAGAGAGAGAGAGAGAGAGATTACCATTAGTGTGTTGGACAGGTTGGAGTCTATGTTAACGCTGCACTTTGTCTCATGTCAGCTCCTGTCTCACTGCACAGATGCACGGCCAATTAGCCAACTAGCAGGGGTGAGACAGGACAGGATTACAGCCAAGGACAAGAGGGACATAGAGGAGGGAGAAAGGGAACGAGAGAATACGGAAGCAAGGGAATAAGGATCTTTAGGAAATAAATGACAAGGGAACAAATAGGAAGAATTATCAAATAACCAAATGTAGTTTATAAAGATGATAAAGATTTAATCTCTCTTTCAATTTTTTTCTCTCTAAAAACCACATTTCTGAAATGTAGTCTCATCAGACACAAAATCTTGACCATTGTGCTTATAATTAGAAGAAGTGAAAGTTTTCTTCCTGGATAGAACATGCAGTAAATCCACACAGTGAGTAAGTTGAGTTAAACCAAAACATGGCCCCGCCCCCTTTTCTTTTTCCACCGATCGTGTTCCATGTCGCCAAGGCCACGCCCGAATATGGCTCAGCCAATGAGAGAAAGTCAGAGCAAAAAAATATTAGTGTGAATAAAGTGTAGGATTATAAAATCAAAATATAAAACATGCAAACCACATAAACACCATCATCAGCACTGAGGGCATGTCCCAAACCACATACTATCCACTACACACAGGAAATGAGTGCAGACTCAGCTGCTCCTTAATCTCCCTGTCTTTTCATCTGTCACACACACACACACACACACACACACACACACACACACACACACACACACACACACACACACACACACACACACACACACACACACACACACACACCTAATCTTCGTCTGAGACTTCACTGTGAGGAAACGGTGCATGAACACACACACACACACAGAGAGAGAGAGAGAGAGAGAGAGAGAGAGAGAGAGAGAGAGAGAGAGAGAGAGAGAGAGAGAGAGAGAGAGAGAGAGAGAGAGAGAGAGAGAGAGAGAGATCCTTTTTAATTGAAAGAGTGAGAAAGGCTGAAGGGACAGACAGACAGAAGGAAGGAAGATATATAGACAGTAGGAAAGACAAAGAAGAAGAATAAGATACAGTAAGAGACAAACACAGCAGGACAGAGAGATGAGAGAAGGAGAATGAGAGAGGAAGAAACAGACAGAGAGAGATGGATATAGTAAGAGACATTTACTTTTTATATTACTGACCTCATTCACTATGGAATTATTGATCTGTGTGTGTGTGTGTGTGTGTGTCTGTGTGTGTCCGTGTATGTGTGTGTGTGCAAAGTCTGTTTCAGGCTTTGCAGAGGTTATAATTTGCACAGAAAATGTAAATAAATGGACTAAATTAATTTAAATAGGCATCATTTTTGCATATATTTAAATAATTATTCGATTCTGTGGAAATTGTTAGAAAATAACATTAATCGTTTCAAACCCAACACACATTTTTTTCATGTTCTTTTTTATCTTAATTTTTTTGTTACAAAACATGAACAGGCTGTTTAGAACAACAACATTACAGGGTTTATTTTCCTAAATTAATATGAGATCGTTCTGAAGGTCAAGTTCTTTTTTTTGGTGATTTGTCCTCTGTCTGTGTGTCCGATGATTCCAGAAATAAAGGAAATAAATAGCATGAGGTCAAAACAGATTAAGCAGGTGGAAAGTCCGTGAAAGATGAAACAGAAACGAAATTCAACTTTTCTATCATTCTCTAAATGACGTTTATAATATTATAATATATAATCTAATATGCATATATCATCAAATCCATAATGCATATGCATGGATCATATTTATAACACATATGCATATATTCATATTTATAATAAAAAATTTCAGTTCCTTTTTTTTTTTTTTTTTTTAAAAAACACCGTTATTAATCGTCCATGGGTTACAGCTGGTTGAAATATAATTGCTTTTCATCACATGCGGGTTTTATTCGCCAACTGTGGAGCTAAAGCAGTAATGTACAGTATTCATGTGCATATTCAGTTACTAACTCATACACACACACACACACACTCTCTCACACACGGGTTACACACAAGGCCACGGCTCAGAGATGGCAGATGACGGCCATTTTGAAAAATAAAACAATGAAGAAGGCTAATAAGTGTTTCAATTCTATTCTTAGTTTAGCATCTAACTACAGAAATGTATTCTGGGTAATTTACTAAATAAATTGTTTTAATCCTAAAAAATAAAATAAAAAGATGCATCGAAGAGAGAGAATGCATTAGAACAGTAAGTACAATTAAAATAAAGAGTAGAACGGTTTATTCCAAAAAAGTTCTGTGGCCTCCGGGCCATGTGTCGTCTCCCCCGATAAATCACCTTCAATATGAAGATGAACACACACACACACACACACACACACACACACACACACACACACACACACACACACACACACACACACACACACACACACACAATAAAACATATCCTAGCACTAGATGGATGGAAGGATTTTTTTCTCCTCGTCAGTTTTGTCCGTTCAGAGTTCAGAGCGAATGGAGTCCATTTATTTATTCATCTCCTCCATCTTTAGCAAAGAAGTGACACGGCTCAGAAAAAGGGGCGTGTCCCACCTGACCGTATCGCAAAACAAATTTAAATCACACATGCAGACTGAAGTCTTGTTAAAAATAAAAACAAACAAACTATAAAATAATTGTAAAAGTAGAGAAAGTGTCCATCCGAAATCACACCCTATTCACTACATAGGGCACTATTTAGGGAGTGAGCCGCTCTGTAGTCCTGTTCTGAGGGCGTAGTGAATGAAGATCATCTTGTGCACTTAGGAAATCCCACAATGCACTGCGAGAGGTGAGTGTCCAATGAAAGGAAGGCAGAATACCCATAATGCACCATGGTGTGTCAAGGGAATAGGGAGTAGGGCAGGGTTTCGGACACAGGGACAGTCATGAGGCACCGCGAGCTAGTTTTTTCTGCTTGGTCAGACAGCCAAAGTTTTCTGCACTCTCATTGGTAAGCTCTGGATTAATCCCCGCCCCCTTTTTCCTGTTTCACACCTGCACAGGTAGCGTTTGGTTCATCTGCAGTCTCATGTCCTGAATGCTGCTGAGGATCTTCTTCTGGTGTCCAGCGAGTGTCACACCTATCCTCAACAGATCCCTGTATACACACACACACAACACATCTAAGTTAAACAGTTTCATATAAAGTGTGAAACTTTTTTCAATGAAACAAACTGACAAAATGCTGCTGAAACTGATGATGTCACAGTGGACAGCTGACCAATCAGCAGCCTTGCTTTATTTCCCACTCATTAACATTTCTTTCTTTCTTTCTTTCTTTGGCTTTCTCATTTTCTGTCTCTTCATTCAAGTTGCCGCTTTTCTTTTCTATTCTATTTTTGGGCACTACAAAAACTGTCCATTTTTCTTTCTTCTTCTCTTTTTTAATCTGTCATCTTAAATCATTATTCTTTCATACTTTCTTCCTTTCTTTGTATTGAACTACAAATTGTATTCATTACGGTTACAACCTCAGGGACATATTTTGTTTTTAAAGGTAGGTGTGTGTGTGTGTGTGTGTGTGTGTGTGTGCGTGTGTGTGAGAACAATGACAGGTGAAATACTGTTTTAAGGTTAAGCAAACAGCACTCAGTGAGATAGGTAGGTGTGTGTGTTTGTTTGTGTGAGAGAGAGAGTATATGTGCTTGTGTTGTGAGAGTTGCAGGGGTTTTCAGTGGGTATAGGAGCCAAGGTCAGGTGATTTGGGTTAATAATTATTCACTTCATTCAGCTGCTATTTCACACACACACACACACACACACACACACACACACACACACACACACACACACACACACACACACACACCATCTATATAGTATACAGATTTACTTGAAATGAGTTTTTCAAAGATCATATCCTCCCACAACAGCAAAAAGAGAATGTGTGTGTGTGTGTGTGTGTGTGTGTGTGTGGGTGGGTGTGTGTGTGTGCACCATAGTACTGAATACCTAGAGAAACGTTTGTAACTGTGTGTTGTAGTGAGTTTGTAGTAAGGTGATGAATCGGTTATTAAATTATCTAAAGTAAAAACCCCACCTGCTTCCTGTGTAATCTAATCTGTGTTTGTTTAACACTACAAACAGGTAAAACCACACACACACACTCACACTCACTCACACACACACTCACACGCACACACACGCGCACACACACCCACACACACATTATGTCCTTGTCTCTGTTTAGTTTATTTACCTGGCATACTGGAAGTGGAAGCTTTATGTCTTGTTTTTAGTGTACACACTGCTGAAAGGGCAATGTTGATTCCATTCACTCACATCACTTACACACTCATTTATGTGTCTTACACTGATATATCTATGAACTGATGTTTATATATGTATATAGACACACATGTATGTATGTGTGTGTGTGTGTGTGTGTGTGGCATAAGTGATGAACACATTGATAGATTTTTATTTCACATGAAACATTCTCCATGTATCATGACAGAAAGAGTTTACTGACATGTGATGGGGAAATGTGGCATGGCTTACAGGTGGCCAGTAAATATCAGAGATTTCAAAACTGGTTCATCTGTTGTTTTATTGGAGAAAACAATAGACTTTTGTTATATTTTTGAGTAATATCTCGTAGGAACTCCAGTGATGACACCATCAAAATCAATAATCATATCAATAATCTCTCATTCTGTAGCATTCTATTTAATAATAATAACAATATATATATATATATATATATATATATATATATATATATATATATACATAAAATGTAAAAAAAATATGGTAAATTGCACTAACTAAAATGTGTATGTGTGTGTGTGTGTGTTGCCAACAGCAGCGGAGAAAAGGATAATAAATGACGATCATTAGTAGAATTAGCAGCAGAGCGCCACCTGTCCAGTTGCCAGATTGATATAAATGAGCGTTTTAGATAAATGTGCTAGTGATTAATGTGTGATTAATGTGAATTATTATCGCCGGTAATCATTTGTTGATCTTAAACGACCTCATTCATTTCCGTTGGCTATTGGCGTGACCTCTGATCGCTCTTTACCTGTTCACAATGCTGCTGAGGTTAGATGACATATAAGCCTGTAAGAGCGTGAGATTTGGGACGCTGTGCTTAAATTACATTTACTTTATGGTAGCTGTTATAGCAATGTCTGACAGGATATGTAACATTTGGGATGGAGCCATAGGGCAGATTAGAGATACCTACCATGTCTGTGTGTTAGACCTAGACTGTAATACCTCTGTGTGCTGAATGATAATTATTAATTCCAGTGTATCCTGAGTTTCGCTCCTCGGATGTGTTTCATTTGTAGGTGTTTAGTGTTTTCTTTCATTGCCTGTTTGTTCCTGGTGTTTAATTATATCTCAGAGACAAGTCTATCCTGTTTGTCTTGTCTTTGGGTTTGTCCCTCCGGAGTCGTGGATTATTCTTTACGGTTGTATTTAACGTTCCCTCTTTATCCTCACAATGTCTACTTATTCTTCCTGTGAGAGCACTTAATTCTGCAGTGACTTCATGCTAATGCACCACCTGTCGGTTTATCATTCTATACCTGTCTTTCTGTCTGTCTGCCTTGTCAAATCTTGTTAAATGCATTTTTAAATGTTTGAATAATTTGCACTATTTTTTTCTCTCTCATTTTATCACCTATACTTTTTTTATAGTTTACTATGTGTATTTGTTCATCGTTTATCTTGTGTGAATTTTTTATAGCTCACTCACTCTGATGTCATTTGGGCTACAAGGTCAAAGGAGGCGAAGCCGGCGTTCAGGAAGTTCTCTCTGTAGCGGCTCATTTTGATGGCATCCAGCCAATCGCTCACTGTGGTGAAGGTGGAGTAATCAGGAACACTGCGGTCCAGCAGAGGCTGAGACGCTCTACACCACAGACAGAGAGACAGAGAGAGAGAGAGAGAGAGAGAGAGAGAGAGAGAGAGAGAGAGAGAGAGAGAGAGAGAGAGAGAGAGATAGAGTGTGTGAGTTACCTCCTCATATTCACTCAAAACTGATGTCACTATCAGATCTTCATCTTTTCTGGCTCTGGTTTTGTTCTGTTCTGGTATTTTACTTTCTCTTCTGGTTTTATTCTTTTTGTTCTTCTGCCTGTATTCTCATCCTGCTTTTGATTCTGGTTCTATTCAGGTGTGAAGTATCACTTTGTGTTGTCGTATTTAGAGTAAAATCATCGCTGTGTTCTCTCTGAGCCGGGTGAAACTGAGTTTAAACTCGGCTCTGATGTCTGCTCTCTGAGGTTCTAGCAGCTCTTGGCTGGTGTGTCTGTGGAGTTCGAGGCCTCGGTGGGATTTTTAATAACACAGTGTGATGAAGACGAGGGCACTGAGGTCATGCCGAGAGCAAAGAGCTCCCTGTGTTCTGTCTCTACGCTCTGCTGAGGCCTGTCTGCTCCTGACGGCATTCAATTAATTAACAATTAAGAACTGAGGAGGAAAAACGCTGCAAGCAGTGACACAGAGGTTCCATTCAGGAGAAGAAGAACAGATGGATGGAAGACTGATTTTAATAAGCTCCTGATGTTCCTCAGTTAAAACCCTCAGGTTATAAACCGTGAGACTCCTCATGCTCTCCTGTAACCCTCATACTGATGTTCTACTGTAACCCTCATGCTGATGTTCTACTGTACCCCTCATGCTGATGTTCTACTGTACCCCTCATGCTGATGTTCTACTGTAACCCTCGTGCTGATGTTCTACTGTAACCTTTACTCTACCCCCCCCCCCTCCCCAGGACATCTGCTGGACCGTTTAAATCTTGTTAGCAGCTAATTAAAACTATTCTCATCATGACACTACCTCAATTTATCTAAGCCCTCATCACTAATCTCCTCAAACCATCGCTGAGACTATCACAGAATCATCCAAGATCTATTTATATTCATTTATTTTACTCTTTTTAGTGATTAGCTAACAAACCAATGCTAGCTATGCTGTCTGTTAGCTAAAAGTTAGCTAAACTAATTAGATGATGCAATAAGATATTTGTCTGTTGTTGCGCCTTTAAAAATTCGATAGCCATATTTCCCATTTGTTAGCACTATTACTTATTAGCGTTTATAAATGTAAACAATACATTTTTTGCAACATTATCATAAACAGCACTAAACCCTCCAATATGCTGTAAAATCTCTATAAAAGCACCCAGATATTGAGCCATTACTTTATTTTGTTAATTAAAATTACACATCAGTAGTAGCTAACAAGCTAACTTGTTAGCTGCTAGGTTAGCTATTGGCTATTTATATTTAGCTAACACAGTTAACTATCAGGTTTTACAGACTAACTACCTTTTTTAAAAGCAACACAATATAATGAGCCTAGCCTTAGAAAACAAACAGCAATGATGATGCGACAGAGCATTGTATAATGAATGCTGCATTGGCTTTGAGTCTCATTTCATATCGCTTTGTAACAGAGACAAATCCCACCAAAACATTTTATACAAATCATATTTAGCTTCGATGAACCAGTGAAGCACTGGCAGAATCAGCAGGAGGTTATTGAGGTTAATGGCCGAACAGCCAATCATACAACAGCGTATGTGTGACTGACTGATGCACTGACCAATCACTGACAGCCCCAAGTTGGCTAATAAGAAGGGTTTTAAAAGCTAAGTTGTTGTGTGAAAGCCTGATCCTGTCCACTGTAGTTTGTTTAAAATGATAAAACTGAATCAAATTAAATATTTGAGATTGACATAATTACATTTATAGAATTAAACAAAAGACCACATTCTTACTAACCATAATAAAGATAAGAGTAATCTTTGTGACTTCCTGGTACATCTGTACACTGCTCTTAGCCAATCAGGTTGTAGGAGTGTATGATGCGTTTCTTACCCACACGGTGTGTTGGCTACCACTTTGAGACTGGCAGCGTTACGGATTAATTTGTCGAGTGTGTTGACGATCTGGGAGAATTTGGGTCTGAGATTCCTCTCTTTCACCCAACAGTCCAGCATTAACTGGTGCAGAGCCGTGGGACAATCCATAGGTGGGGGCAGGCGATAATCCTGTTCCACGGCGTTAATAACCTGTACATCATATGAACACTCAATCAGAACCACTGTGATGCACATCTGATAAGCTAAACAAAAGCAAAATAAACTTACGTCCTGGTTGCTCATGTCCCAGTATGGCCGCTCGCCATATGACATCACTTCCCACATGACGATTCCGTAGCTCCACACATCGCTTGCTGAAGTGAATTTCCTGTATGCAATCGCTTCCGGGGCCGTCCAGCGAATCGGAATTTTCCCTCCCTACAGATAAATATAAATATCGTTTTATAATGATAAGGGCTGTGACAGTGTGTTTGTGTGTGTGTGTGTGTGTGTGTGTGTGTGTGTGTGTGTGTGTACCAGAGAGCTGGTGTAGGTAGGGTCATTAGGGTCATCCTCCAGGAAGCGGGACAGGCCGAAGTCAGACACTTTACACACCAGGTTGCTGTTGACGAGGATGTTACGGGCTGCAAGGTCACGGTGTACGTAGTTCATATCACACAGGTACTTCATACCACTCGCTATTCCACGCAGCATTCCGACCAGCTGGATTACCGTAAACTGACCATCATTCAGCTGCAGTAAGGAAAAGAAGATGTAGAACAGATCAATAAAAAGATAAATAAACAGAAACTAAGAAGAAGGAGAGAGAGAGAGAGAGAGAGAGAGAGAGAGAGAGAGAGAGAGAGAGAGAGAGAGAGAGAGAGAGAGAGAGAAGGAAGACAACACACCGAAACTACAGAAGAAAGAGAGAAAGATAGACAGTGGCAGACAGTGCAAGAGACAGACAAACATGCAAACATTATATTATATTATATATATGTATGTATGTTTGTGTGTATATGTGTGTGTTAGTGTGTGTTACCCGTAGAAATGAGTCGAGAGCTCCATTCTCCATGAACTCTGTAAGGATCATGACGGGCCGGCTCTTGGTGACCACGCCCTCCAGTCGAATG